>NC_044348.1:21950459-22250459 GCF_007364275.1 Archocentrus centrarchus
TTCAGTTTAACATAAGGCTTATCAAAAAAGATACAAAATTACCAATTAGGCTTACATTTAGACTCTATCTAGAGCAATGCTAGGACTGACAACACTTGTGGTTTCTCAACACAGAATATAACGAGTGAGTGTCACTACTGAATTTTCTCCAAATCTGTATGCTGACAGAGGGAAAACATCATTCAGCTCTTTTAGTTCCACCACACATAAAGAGGGATTTGTGCTGCCACAGAGTTCAAATGATCTGACATGTTCATGGTACCATGCCATCATTGTATTGCAGACAAACAAGATCTCTGTGTTTATTGCCACAATCTGCTTGATCTGTTTGAAATTTGGGGAGGCCTGAACATGAACCAACAGAGTATCATATCAGCATAATATCTAATTCCATCTACAGAGACTGATGATGCAACCATAACCTTTGTAAGTTGGGGTACTCTATTGCAGAAAACTTGTTGGACATTCTCGGGGAAAGATGTGATCAGTGCTGTGGTAACCTTGTCCAGCTCAACTGAGGGCTTGAAAAACGAACTTGTGTCCAAACAGTAAGCCATCATTTTCTGATGCTTTACAGCCAGTGTAAGTGCCACATGTCTGAAGTTGTGTGCATTACGAATGACCCGCTTGAAGAATTTATGTTTTCCCTCGAAACGCATTGTCCAGACATCTGACAGTGGGCCAAATGCCTTAATCATCTCAGGATAATGCTCAATGAAGTGGTGTTTTGGACGCAATTTGAAATTTGGGAATGTAGTTTGCAACAGTTCTCTGTGTTCTGACACTTTGCATTCAAAGAAATGTATAGACTCTTCAGTGTGCCTTGTTGCTACAGCCAATTCAACAATATCTTTAAGGAGCATCAGAACGTTCCAGGCATCGTCCCCCTTCAGGCACTTTATGGCCAATGAGAAGTGGGAGCAACCTGATTAGAGCCCAGTTCTCATGGCCATTTCCACCTATGGTCCCTTTGGTAGAGAAGCCTTGGGCAATAGGCTGAGGCTGGTCAGTTTTGTCATGAAAAGCATATGCAAAAGATGTGATAGCATGGTTCAGTGTTTCTAATGTGAAATATTTCTTAGAAATCAGTTCTGAAATGCAGAGTGATAACTCAACAGGAACAACCCCTTCAAAAAAGTCGTGTAGGATGTCAGGGGGATAGCCATGAACAACATGAAAGTGCTCCAGACTGTCAGTTAGTACACATCGTCCCTTTACACCATACTGTTTTGCCAAAGTGGGATCCTGCTGTACCTCCTGTACCTGTTTGTTGTGAATGTCTGCAGTTCGGGGTTCAAAAGAGCCTGAGCTTACCTCCTTGTCTTGGATCTCACTCATCGTTGCCATGCAGAACCTGCAGAACTTGTCCACTCCAAAGCTCTCAAAGAATCCTGCAAAAGAATGAGCAGCCAAGTTATCAGCAGCCACATACAACACTGTGCCTTTGACACATGCTCCCAACTTCTCAACATTTAGGCCATCTTGCTCCAAAGAAACCAGATCCTGATCAGAGGATGAAGAGTTTTAGCATAGCCATATTCTTTTACATCAGAGGCTTTACATAAAAGAGCCAAGTTGAATGGACTGGAGTGTGGACCTATATTTTGATGGCACATTGGCAAGCACCCAATACACTGCACTCATTTTATGTTTTTTCTTAGATGTCCCGAATGGATTAGACACTTCAAAATCATCTGTGTAAAGTCCAACAGCGATTCTGAATTCCTCGCTGTTAAGGGGCCATTTTCTTTACAGTACAAACCATCTCTGTATGTACTGTACTCATGTGGCACATGTTTTTGTACTGGAAGAGCTTTATCTAAAATGTCTGCCCTGTTCAACATTTTCTGTAACATGGCATTTATAGGAACATATACAGCACTGGATTTATTTTCCCTGGCAATAAAGTACTCAACTGGCATAACCACATCAAAGTTTTTGTTTACATATGCTGCTCTCCTTTTAGAGGTTGATAAGGAGCCACCCTTGCCACAATACTTTAGTATGATATTGCTCTCTGAGGCAGCCCTGACTACTTGTTTCACAGTTGAATCATCTACATCTGTGTGTAGCTTCAAAATGTCCTTGACTGAATTGTGCAGCAGTGGTTGGGACAGTTCACGTAAATGTAGGAGCTGTTGTATAACTTCATCGATAGAACTTTGTGGAATGTGGAGGATGGTTTGCATCTTTAAAAAAAGAGCAGCTAGGTTGTGCTCCAACTGTTTCCCAAGATCATGATGCTCTTCATCGCTGGACTCTTCGCTGCCTTCTAAATCAACAGTGTTGTTTGGGGGCCCAGGTTCCTCTTCTGCCACTTCATTGGTTTCACTACCAGACACTATTTCTGGTTTGAACATCTTCCAATTGCCTGTTCTGTGCTGTTTACTTCTGTGTGCATTGAATGTGGAGTACACAGTAGTATTAAAGTTACACCCATTATATGGACAGTGGACTCTGTGATTAACTTTTAAATGTGTACTCCGCAAGTGAGTGATAAAAACTGCCTCTGTGCAAGCAGCAGAAAAATCACAGGACTGACAGTGAAAGGTCAGTGTTTCACACAGTTGTGCATCTTGGTCTTTCTGGTGAATTTTGGATAAGTGGACCCTAAGTGCACTGATGGACTTAAATGTGCATAAACACTCTTGGTGTAAGCAAGGAAATGAATGGTACAGTTCTGGTGTAGCTTCCATGTTTTAGCCTGTAATGTTTTAAGAGGTAACCCCTTTTCTCTGATGTAAACTCACAGTATTTGCACTTCCACTGCATCTTCACACGGACCTGTAAGAACAAAAAATAATAAAGATTTTAGCACACTTGTCCACAACCATGTCATCAGCGATCAAGGAAATATGGTACTTTTAAATACTGTCTCCCTTTGAAATTTCTGTTCTCAGCCTGAAAATTTTGTTTTCCCGTTTCACATTAGAGTTAAAATATTGCCGAATGAGTTAGGCTTACCCTTCTGTCTGCAGACAACTGACAGGTTTAATAACGTTTCTAACTTGTTGTCAGTTCTGTATTTTAAGAGTCTGCAGAGGTGAAGAAGAACAACTGGCGATAACCTTAGCCTCAGCTCTTTAGTCATACAAGATTTCAACCTTTGTGTCCGACCATTACATTTCAGTACATACGAAACCGTATAGAAAAAAACGTGTACTATGTTAACACAAGCACATGCTGTTACGAACGATGTGAAACACTAAGCTAACGATAGCATTTAGCTGTCTTGACACTACTGGAGCGGCTTTTTCAATTAAAAAAAATTACTCTCAGAGACAGGATACACTCGGCTTAAACTTGGTGTAGTAAAGGTTTATTTCAGCAAACTACATCTCTCCTAAAGTAACTGTCCGTTATAAACTGAGACTCGTCAGTACGCTAACACTAAGCCAATGCTAACATTCGCGCTCGCCACTCCACTCGCGATATTTAACTTCGATTCCAAAACCCCTCACTTTACCTTTACAAAGTGTTGATAATGGTGGCAGTAGGCTGTAACTATAATTTTCAGTTATAGCTGCACATGGAACTCAGCTATCTTTTAAGCAAAGAAATAGCTAGTATTATTTAAAATAGTTATTCTTCACACTTACCAGTCAGGAGCCGTTGAACTTGCCACGGTGCATGTTGCAGCAGTTTGAATATGCCCCGCCCCTTCACTTCAAAAACATAATATCTTTAGTAATCTCTGCTTAACAAGTTCATTACACTCTATATTTGTGTAGAAACGTACAGTTAACTAATTTGATTTAGTAATGGGACAACATTTTTACCAAAGACGAAAGAATAAGTAATGATTACTAAAACGTTTAATTACAATTAATATCTGGGTTAAGAGTGTAGGGCGGCTGAAGTAGAGCGTGCATAAAAAGAGTAACGTGTGGTGTCAGGTATTTTTAAATGCAACGTTTTTTAAATGCTCAACAAATATAAGCAAACACACAAAGTGTCTGCAGTTTATCACACAATGTTTCAGCTAGGTAAGGGCCCAGCTGCTGTATTTCCAGGGAGAGAAAAGAATGAGAGAGAAGTTCACTCAGAGATGAAGAAAAATGTAAGAAAGAGGACAAGGGAGGAATAAGAGAGGTTAGATTTAAAGGTAAGGACTGCAAACTGAGGTACGCTAACTTTGTGTGATTCAAATCTTATCTGAAAATACTCTGCAGTTTAGTGCAGGATAAACAGGTCAGCTTTCTGTACTGTATTTACAATAAAACTCTGTTGGACTGGTGCACAGCTGCTGTGTTCATGGTCTGAGTTAGGTTACTTCAAATGTAGCAGAGATGAATTTGAATCTAAGCTCATGATGTTTAGATTAATTTTCTGAATTCAACACATTTACAACCTGTATACAGTCAGCATAAAGTAGGAGATGGAAATCAGCCAAGATGACATGGGTGACATCTTTTTTAATTCAGTTCATCCACGCAGAGCAATAACCCTCAGAGCAGCAGCAGCAGCAGGTCAGCTGATCACAGCCTCCACATAAAGAAAATTTACTGGAGCTCACAATAGAAAGTTGTGATTCTTCTCCCCATGCGGAGCCACTGCAACTGATCTTGGGGTTACCCCACCTTCTGAATCCCACTGTAACACCTGAGTATACTCATTTTTGTGTTTAGGTGTGGAGGCAAAGTCACCTTCTACAATGTAGGCAACAGAAAACAGAGCTGTTTAAATCCCCTTTCGCAGCTTGTGTCGTTTAATCTTTGTGGATTAAAATTTAGATTGCAATAACATTTGTATTCTCGTGTAATAATATTTTATATTATTATATTAATATAGCAGGTTCAGTTAGATTTACACAAAAATAGCTGTTAGAAATGTCCTCCAAAGAGCTACTCTTACTTTCGTACTTTGAGTACTTTTCAGAGCCTGTACATTTTTACTTTTACTTGAGTGAAGAAGTTGAACCAGTTTAACTTTTACCAGAGTATTTTCTTTAACATAAGTATTTCTGCCCAAGTAAAGAATGCTTTTGCCACCTCAGGTATTTAGATGTACTGACATGTAAACACCTATATTTATATTTAAATATATATTTTCAACAAGTTTAGCCATTTTTAAAAGTATGGGTATATCTTTATAAAAGCCCAGTTTGTACAGTTGTGGGTGACAGTGCAGTAACTACTTCCTTGATTCTTATCAGAGAGGAAGCAAAGAGGAAGACAGTAAGTCAGCCTCTGCCAGTAAAAAAATTCACTGCACAGTTTTACGCCGCCATACAGAACACATCATCTCTTTCAAATGTGGTGAGTGACAGCTTTCAGTTTGAATCCATGCAGGTTGATTTTGGTTAAAACAAGCAAAAATTCTGCAAAATTTTCTCTAAAAAATGACTGATTATTAAATAAATAAATCATGTATGCTATTTTATAAAGATTGTCTAACCTTTTTAATGTATGAATTTACTTTTTATTCAACTTTTCAAATGTCTGAGTAAACTAGACTCAGCATAATTTTAAATAAAGTGTGATGTGTTTCTAAATGTTTACAGAAACAATGATTTTCATCTACATTAGCATCACAGTTCTGGCATCAACAGCACAGGCAAAAGGTATTCAGTTTAATAGTTGTTGTACTCAGATTTCAATACAGAAATATTATTTGAATGGGTAAGCATCATTGAAAAAATAATTTATTTATAGTTAAAGTTTTAAAAGATTAAAGTACTTAAAGTACTAGTAATAATCATATTGGATTATCCTTAAATTAAAATACACAATTCATAAGTTCAATTATAAAATTAATTTTATGTGTATTTTATATCAAACATTTAATTTTATGTATTTTTTGTTTCTTTTAGGGCCAGTTGAATGCCATTTCTCAGAATCTGCTGGAACTTATTATTTTGGAGCTGCAGGACAGCCACTGATTTTTAATCTGTCTTATAAAGCTAATACTTCGATTGTAGTCAGGAAGGATGAGAAACAGAGGATTTTAAAAATAGAGACAAATGGGAAAGTGACTTTAAATGAGGAATATATAAATCAGTCAGGCAGAATCAACAATGGAAGGCTCAAGCTAGGTAAAGCCATGAAGAAACACGCTGGATGTTACCAGTTGGAAGAACATGATCATCGTGGGAAGTTATTGAAAAATGTGAAAATATGTCTAAAGATACTAGGTAAGTTTTTTCCCTTATTTGATTCAAACTTAAGGTTATGTTTAACACTTTTTTTTTAATATTAACTGGTATGTTATAAAAAAGATCACTAAATGCACACATTGTAAACCTTGTAAATTAAAGTATGGTCCTTGTTCAGTATTACTTGAAGCTAAATTTATAATGAATGTTAGACATGCATTATACAGTATCTGAGACTTAAGAATATACCTATCAAAAGGTATACAAATTTGAATTTATATCAGGAACTACAGCACTGTGCTTGTGTTTGTTAGTCGACTGTGAATTGCAGCGCTAACATAGATTAACAATTTAGAACTAGAACACCTGTGATGGAGTAGCACAAGATCCACCCCAGGTCACAGGTTAATGCCTGTATGACAAGCGTGACCTTGACAAAAAGCACAATTTCAGTGTATTTAACCAATTACAGCAATAGTTTTGATGTCCAGTGGGATTTAATATCAAAGTACATAGCTATCAACTTATTCTCAAGATCAAAAAAAAATGAATAGTTTAGATGCTTAATGGGATTTCCTAATAGTGCACAGAGTTATCAAACACCTTAAATTATTTAAGAATTTAATAATATCTTTTATATGAATACTTGTCTTTCAGCTCCAGTGTCAAAGCCAGCAGTGTCTCAGACATGCTTATCACCAGAACAGATGAAGGTCAGCTGCTTTTCTGAGGGAGATGGAGTAGAATTCATTTTGACTTTGGATGGTCAGTTACTGATACAAAGCAAAGACCCCGACCAGTCCCTGAACAACTTGACAGCTGAGAAATCCACTGTCTCAAATGTTACCATCAACTTACATGGGAATCTGACTGGAAAGTTTAAGTGCCAAGTTTGGAATAATGTCAGCAGAGATGAAACAGCTGTTCAGCTGGAAGCCTGCAGAGGTAGAATATTTAAAAGAGTGATATTTTCTGACATTTCACTACATATTTTACTTCAAGGAATTTTAATATATCCATTCATATTAATGGGTGAATGTGTCCAAACTTTTGACTGAGGGTGAAAGTAATTATACATCATTTCTAACTTCAGATGTTACTGCATGTTGAGCAATGAAACAAGAAATATTTGAGAAGCATTTTGGTATCTTTCATTTCTTCACGATATTTAATATTGTTTGAAATTTGCATTTGCATTCTAGATTTTATTACAACCTTGAGGGTGGCTGTGATAGCTACTGTCATCACGCTCTTTGTCATTGTGATTTTGAGTGTTACAAAATATTTTTGATAAAAAAAAAACATGGCCTACAACAGCTAATCAGGGTAAGTGAAATACGTAAGGAAAATGAGTATTATAAAACAACATGGCTTTTTTCAAAACACAATACACTTTTTGTTTTTCTTCCTCAGGTAACTTTGGCAATGAAGTTGTGTATACATATGTTAGAGTGATAAGAAATACTCAATGAAACCAAACCAACTCAGGAAAATCAGATGGGAAAGATTCCAACCCGTCCTTGAGCCTGAAGTGGATCAGTGGTTAAGAAGATGGATGGATACTTAAACCAATGTCAAACAGCAGGAAAACACACTGCTCAAAAAAATAAAGGGAACACTCAAATAACACATCCTAGATCTGAATGAATGAAATATTCTCATCGAATACTTTGTTCTGTACAAAGTTGAATGTGCTGACAGCAAAATCTCACAAAAATCATCAATGGAAATCAAATTTATTAACCAATGGAGGCCTGGATTTGGAGTCACACACAAAATTAAAGTGGAAAAACGCACTACAGGCTGATCCAACTTTGATGTAATGTATTCAAAACAAGTCAAAATGAGGCTCAGTATTGTATTGTGTGTGGCCTCCACGTGCCTGTATGACCTCCCTACAACCCCTGGGCATGCTCCTGATGAGATGGCGGATGGTCTCCTGAGGGATCTCCTCCCAGACCTGGACTAAAGCATTCGCCAACTCCTGGACAGTCTGTGGTGCAACGTGACGTTGGTGGATGGAGGGAGACATGATGTCCCAGATGTGCTCAATCGGATTCAGGTCTGGGGAACGGGCGGGCCAGTCCATAGCTTCAAAGCCTTCATCTTTCAGGAACTGCTGACACACTCCAGCCACATGAGGTCTAGCATTGTCCTGCATTAGGAGGAACTCAGGACCAACCGCACCAGCATATGGTCTCACAAGGTCTGAGGATCTCATCTCGGTACTTAATGGCAGTCATGCTACCTTTGGTGAGCACATGGAGGGCTGTGCGGCCCTCCAAAGAAGTGCCACCCCACACCATTACTGACTCACTGCCAAACCGGTCATGCTGAAGGATGTTGCAGGCAGCAGATTGCTCTCCACGGCATCTCCAGACTCTGTCACGTCTGTCACATGTGCTCAGTGTGAACCTGCTTTCATCTGTGAAGAGCACAGGGCGTCAGTGCCAATCCTGGTGTTCTCTGGCAAATGCCAAGCGTCCTGCACGGTGTTGGGCTGTGAGCACAACCCCCATCTGTGGATGTCGGGCCCTCATACCATCCTCATGGAGTCAGTTTCTAACCGTTTATGCAGACACATGCACATTTGTGGCCTGCTGGAGGTAATTTTGCAGGGCTCTGGCAGTGCTCCTCCTGTTCCTCCTTGCACAAAGGCGAAGGTAGCGGTCCTGCTGCTGGGTTGTTGCCTTCCTACGGCCTCCTCCACGTCTCCTGGTGTACTGGCCTGTCTCCTGGTAGCACCTCCAGCCTCTCGACACTACGCTGACAGACACAGCAAACCTTCTTGCCACAGCTCGCATTGATGTGCCATCCTGGATGAGCCACTTGTGTGGGTTGTAGAGTCCATCTCATGCTACCATGAGTGTGAAAGCACCACCAACATTCAAAAGTGACCAAAACATCAGCCAGAAAGCATAGGTACTGAGAAGTGGTCTGTGGTCCCCACCTGCAGAACCACTCCTTTATTGAGTGTGTCTTGCTAATTGCCAATAATTTCCACCTGTTGTCTATTCCATTTGCACAACAGCATGTGAAATTGATTGTCAATCAGTGTTGCTTCCTAAGTGGACAGTTTGATTTCACAGAAGTTTGATTTACTTGGAGTTATATTGTGTTAAGTGTTCCCTTTATTTTTTTTGAGCAGTGTATAACAACTGCTTTTTTGGGGTTTTTTTTAGTTGAGCTTTGAGTTGCATTTTAGTTTGTTGTTGTTAGTCAAAACTTTAGCAAGCAACAATTCTAAGATGGGTAACAAGGATGAACAATTTTATTATTGCCATGTACTGAGAAGACAAACTCCAAGCCCCTGATCACTTCTGACCTCAAGACGGAGATAAAAGTCCTCACATTTTATAGTATTCTCTATGTTTAAGGTAGATCCAGTAAGTTTTACTTCAAACAAAACCTACATTTTTGTAAATTCACCCCCCCTCCCCCTTAATATGGTGGTGGGTTTTTTTTTTTGCTTTAGATACTAAATTGTACTGTACATAGCATAGTTTCTAACATCTCCAGTCAAAGTCTAACAGTCTAAATGGCTAAATGTGAGAATTCTACTGCCTCCTACATAAGGAACTTGAGTATTCACAAGTATACTGTAACTCTGCATATGATTTTTTTTATTTTTTTAGTCATTTAGTCAAACTTAAAGTACTATAATCACATCTCTTTCCCTTTCATTCTATCAGTGTATTTCTGAGTTGTATTGTATTTTTTGTAGACAAAAATAATGACTCAACTCTGTTATTGTGTCTGAAGCCGAGAATGGAACATGCTGTGGTCTAAACACGGTCCATCACTTATTTGGTTTTCATGTCTAATGTTAAACTTCCAGTTAGATTCACTCAACTAACTTTGACTATGTTGCAGGGCATAGAGGAAAAAAAAGATCTTTAATGCTGCGTCCACTGGAATTCTCAGAAGCACTTTTCAGACACAGGAAAAGAGCTCTTACTGCACGACACATAGCTGAAGCTTTATGTTTTCTGGATTTTGCTATTGCTACTTAAGTCTGAATGATACTAATATTACATCATGTTAACATAGGATTTTAAAAATATAATTCACATTTTATGAAGTTACTGCCAGTATAATGGTCTGTAAAGTAAATATTCAAAAGGTACAATAAATTTATTATCTCATTTCATTTAGCAATCCTTCACTTCGAGCGTACTGCAGGTGCTACTTCCACAGGTGATTCCCACACTTACTGGAATGGCAGCTCAAGTGGAATTATAATTCACCCCATTTTTTGATGTCTGTTTAACTCTCAAAATTTTATTTTAAACTAATATAACAACTTGCTATTTACAGTACAGCTAGATGCACTTGTCTTGTTGTTTTGTGAACACGTCAAATGCCCAGTAGAAAACAAGTATGTATATCTTTATGTGTCTTTGATGGACATATCAGCCGTATCTTAAATTGATATTTGTGTTAGTTAAGGTGATGATTGCAGTTATTCAAGAGGGGCTCAGAGTAGAGCTGCTGTTACTCCACATTGAAAGGAGCCAGTTGTGGTGGTTCGGGTATCTGACTAGGATGCCTCCAGGGTGAGGCATTCTAGACATTTCCTACTAGGAGGTGGCCCTGGGGCAGACCCAGGACAAACTCGAGAGATTATATTTTTCAGCTGGCCTGAGAACATCTCAGTGTTCCCCCAGATAAGCTGGAGGAGGCGGCTGGGGAGAGGGAGGTCTGGGCTTCTCTGCTTAGGCTGCTGCCCCCTTGACCAAGCCCCAGAAAAACAGACGAAAATGGATGGATGGATGGATGGATTGATCTCAACTGCTTGTAGCCTAGTTTTTTTTTCAGTACTGTTAATAAATGTTGAATGCAAATAACTACTTGCTGGATTTTCTCCACAAAAGACAAAAAGACCAAAAATATACCACCCAGGTCTGTGCAAAATTCACAGGATCAGTATTTTTAAGGACCCCCAGAATGGACCAGTCCCATCAAAGTACTGGCCCATAACATGCCTCAGTACAACATGGAAACTCCTGTCAGGCATCATAGCAGCTAAGATGAGCAGGCGCGTAGCTCAATACATGAGCAAGGCCCAGAAAGGAATTGGCAGAGACACCAACAAAACACCAGCTACTGGTAGATAAAGCAGTCACTCAAGACTGTAAGACCAGACTAAACAACCTGTGCACTGCCTGAACTAACTACAAGAATGACTCAATGCCGCACACATGGATCCTGGAATGCCTAGAATTATATAAGATCAAGAGGACCCCCAGAACCTTCATCAAGAACTCACTGGGAATGTGGAGAACAACATTAGAGGCCAACTTCAATAAATTGCACAACGCAACATCAAGTGAGGGATTTACCAAAGAGATGCTCTGTCCCCACTGCTGTTATGCATAGGCCTGAATCCCCTCAGCCAGATCATCAACAACACTGGCTATGGATACCGACTACAAAATGGAGCAAACATCAGTCACCTCCTCTACATGGATGACATCAAACTGTATGTCAGAAGTGAATGAGATATCAGTTCACTGATCCACACCACCAAGACCAACAGTAATGATATTGGAATGTCAATTGGACTGGAGAAGTGTAGTCAGATGATAACTAGGAGTAAAGCAGTCAGAACTGAGGGAATTGCACTACCAGAAGGTAACATTGCAGACACAGAGGATAGCTACAAGTACTTTCGAATCCCACAGGCAAATGGGAACCATGAAGAGGCCACTAGGAAAGCTGCAACCTCCAAGTACCCGCAAAGAGTAAGGCAAGTGCTAAGGAGTCAGCTGAATGGGAAGAACAAGATCTATGCTATCAATGTCTATGCCCTGCCAGTTGTCAGATACCCTGCTGGGATAATAAGCTGCCCAAAGAATGCAATAGAATTCACTGATGTCAAGACAAGAAACCTCCTTGGAGGGTTTCAGCCCAAATCCAGCACCCTGAGACTGTACGCTAAGCAGATGGAAGGAGGCTGAGGACTAGCGAGAGTCAGAACCACTATCCTAGACGAAATAACGAATATCCATGAATACATCAGGAAGATGGCCACAAAGGATCGTGTGCTTATTGAGTACGTCAAGCTGCAGAAACCTGAGAAAGAAGAGGAGGAAGAACAGGAACCATCACTGAAGGACAGGCCTCTGCATAGCATTGTAACTAGGGATGCGCCGATCTGATATTAAGTATTGGTATTGGTCTGATCCTTGGCTAAATTTCTGGATCAGGTATCGGAAAGAAATTTTAAAAATGCAACCGCCCTTTCTGCCTAGCAACGGCCCATGCAACCGCCCTGTATGCCTAGGGACGGCACTAGTAACGGCCTTAGAAACCACCCTCTATGCCTAGCAACAACCCTAGCAACTGCCCTGTCTGCCTAGCAATGGCCCTAGCAACCACCCTGTATACCTAGCAATGGCCCTAGTAATGGCCATAGCAACAGGCCTGTCTGCTTAGCAATTGCCCTTGCAACGGTCGTAGCAACGGCCCTACCAACAACCCCAGCAACCGGCCTGTCTTACTAGCAATGGCCCTAACAACAGATCTAGCAATTGCCCTGTATGCCTAGCAACAGCCCTAGCAATGACCCTAGCAACCGCCCTGTATGCCTAGCAATGGACCTTGCATCTTCCCTAGCAATGGCCCTAGCAACGGCCCTACCAACCGCCCTTACAACCACCCTGTCTACCTTACAACGGCCCTAGCAACTACCCTAGGAACCGCCCTATCAACTACCCTGTCTGCCTAGCAACACCCATAGCAACGGCCCTAGCAGCTGCTCTAGCAACAGCTGTAGCAACCGCCCTGTATGTTAGGCAACGGCCCTTGGAAACGCCCTGTGTGCCTTACAACGGCCCTAGCAATGCTCCAGCAATGACCCTAGCAACCACCCTGTCTGTCTAGCAGCCACCCTGTCTTCCTAGCAACTTCCCTAGCAACGGCCCTGTCTGCTTAGTAACGGCCGTAGCAACGCCCCTACCAACTGCCCTGTCTGCCTAGCAACCACCCTAGAAATGGTATTATCATCGGCCCTAGAAACCACCGCAGCAACCGCCCTGTATGCCTAGCAACGGCTCTACAAACTTCCCTAGCAATGGCCCTAGCAACGGCCCTGTCTGCCTAGCAATGGCCCTAGCAATGGCCCTTTCTGCCTAGCAATGGCCCTAGCAACGGTCCTGTCTGCCTAGCAACGGCCCTAGCAACTGCCCTAACACCCACCCTAACAACCGTCCTGTCTGCCTAGCAACAACCTGAGAAACCGCCCTGTATGCCTAGCAATGGCCCTAGCAACGACCCTTGTAACGGCCCTAGCAATCGCCCTGTCTGCCTAGCAACCCCCTAGCAACTACCTATCTGTTTAGCTATTACCCCAGCACTGGCTGTAGTAACGGCCCTAGCAACAACCCTAGCAACTGCCCAAGTAACCACCCTAGCAACCGACCTAGCAACAGCCCTAGCAACGACCCTAGTAACCGCCCTGTATTCCTAACAACGGTCCTAGCAACGGCCCTAGCAACCAGCTGTTCTGCCTAGCAATCGCCCTGGCAACGGCCCTAGCAACCGCCTTAGCAACAGCCCTAGCAACCGCCTTAGTAACCTGTCTGCCTAGCAACCGTCAATAAAAACGATTCCACACGAAGATGGCAGTATCTTCCTGATATAACGGAAACGATGCTGGAAATGATGGGTCAAAGGATATCTTCCACTGCTGCAAGAAAGGCAGAAATGGAACGTTGCGTGGAAGAATCTGAAACCTGGTGACATCGTCCTGTTTGTAAATGGATCAGCACCGCACAACTCTTAGCCTATGGGAAGGGTGATGGAAACAACTGCCGACAGCAGAGACAATGTCACGAGTGAAAATCTGAACCTGGACCAACGTATTGGAAAGGCTGATTATGAAAATATGCCTGCTACTGGAGGCCTGACCTGACTTGATTCTGACTCTGATTACCTTTTGATTTGCACTTCAGAAGAAAATAAGCCTTTTTGTGTGTGTTTTTTTTTTTTGTCTCTATCTTTTGTTAGCTTCAATGGACATATGAAGAATATGTTGCTATGGTAGATTACGCATACTAATTGTCACATTATTATAGACAATTAGGGGCTGGGATGTTGGAGCCATTTCTGTATTATGATTTAATAAAAATTTATTGTAATTTGTATTGATAGAGTTTGTTTATTTTGCTATGTCATGGTGGCAAGGGAAAATGAGATTGTCACTGCTCCGCCTTTTGCGAGCTGATTTGAAGTGCAAGGTGGCTGCAGATGTGCTGAGCACAATCAGAAAGAAATTTTATGTCGATGACTGTCTGAAATCAATTGCCTCAGAAAACCAGGCCATACGTCTGGTTAGAGAACTCGTGGCAGCATGTGCAACGGGAGGCTTCACATTAACAAAATGGGTGAGCAACAGATCAAGTGTGTTAGCCTCAATCCCAAAGGAAGATAGATCCATGAATGAGATTACAGATGTCAATCTGGAAAAGAGTGAACTGTTACTGGAACATGCTCTTGGGATTCAGTGGAATATGAAATTTGACATGTTCTGCAGATCCGAGCAATAGCACGTCGGAGGCCGCAACATACAGCCTCTGACAGTGGACTCATCTCTGTTCTTGTCCTGTTGGATCTCAGTGCAGCTTTTGATACTGTTGACTATAACATTTTATTACAGAGATTAGAGCGTGCCATAGGTGTTAAAGGTACTGCACTGTAGTGGTTTGAATCATATTTATCTAATAGACTCCAATTTTTTCACGTAAATGGGGAGTCTTCTTCACACATGAAGGTTAATTATGGAGTTTGACAGGGTTCTGTGCTAGGACCAATTTTATTTACATTATACATGCTTCCCTTAGGCAGTATAATTAGAAAGCATTGCATCAATTTACATTGTTATGCAGATGATACTAGTTAAACTGCAGAAATGTCTTAAAGACATAAAGGCCTAGATGACCTCTAATTTCTTGCTTCTAAATTCAGATCAAACTGAAGTTCTTGTGCTCAGCCCCACAAATCTTAGAAACATGGTGTTGAACCAGATATTTACTCTGGATGGCATTACCTTGGCCTCCAGTAACACTGTGAGAAATGTTGGAGTCATTTTTGACCAGGATATGTCCTTCAATGCACATATTAAACAAATATGTAGGTCTGCCATAATGCACTGTTTCTTTTCATTCACCATTTTTACTCTGTTTATACTTCACTCTGTATTCAATCATTACTTATTATTAATCTCTGTCTCTCTTCCACAGCATGTCTTTTGTCCTGTCTCCCTCCCCTCAGCCCCAACCGGTCACAGCAGATGACTGCCTCTCCCTGAGCCTGGTTCTGCTGGAGGTTTCTTCCTGTTAAAAAGGAGTTTTTCCTGCCCACTGTCGCCAAATGCTTGCTCATCGGGAGTCGTTTTGACTGTTGGGTTTTCTCTGTACTATTGTAGGGTCTTTACCTACAATATAAAGCGCCTTGAGGCGATTGTTGTGATTTGGCGCTATATAGATAAAACTGAATTGAAATGAATTACCAACAGTTTAATCCTGAGATGATTTTCTGTGCTATACTCTCCTATGTTCTACCTGCAAGTTAAGATACTTTATCTTTTTAGGTTTCATCCATACAGCAGCTTGACAATGCATGATATTTGAAAAATGTAAAACCAAATTTGCAAACAGTTTGAAAAGCAATCTTTTACATTATCCAGTTACTATATGTATATATTTGCACATTTAAAGACAAATATGATAAGACACTAAGTGCCTGAGTATGACTTCAGTGACTTTAAATGCATACTCAAAACTACAAGACAAACATTGCAGCCCATAGCAATCCCACCCTGCTGCCACAGAGAAGAACTATATATCAAGATATATCAAGGGTGTAGTACTGTAAAAATAAACTAAAAATAGTGTAAAAATAAACTAAAATTAAATTAAAATTTTAAAAAGCAAAGATGAACTATACAATTGATCAAGATTGTACAAATGACTCGATAATGTAAGTTTCCTTTTATAAGTTTTTGCTCATCTTGTGGGAAAAATGTGCAAAAACTACAGACTACAAAAAGTCTGTAGTCTAATTAGCCATAAGGGAGTGATAATCAAGAATGGTTAATAGGTGGTTGAAAGGTCACATCTGAAATTGCACCCTTTTAAGTACAACCAGAGATGTTCTAGTACAAACTACAAATAATGAAGCAGTGGCATTCTGTCAGGACAAGCAAGTCTAAAAATGGATATCAATTAAAATGTACCAAAGTGAAAACAATCTCTATCCTTTCATCTCAAACTATGTTCTGTTACAAAGCTTCTCATCTGTTTACATTCATCCTTTACATTACTACCGTCTTGTGGCTGTAGTTAGCTTGCCTTGGATCCCATTAGAGACTGTGTCTCCATTTCACAGATGGAGAACATTTTTCTGTGATAAGTACTTTTACTTTTGCTTGCCTTTCTGTAAAAACCACCACATGCCACTGCCATGTGGTGGCCATTTTTGAGCAAAGATGGAACCAAAAGTTCAAATATGTAACTAAGTTTAAATTAAATGCCAGCCAGTCCAGTGCAACCCTGACAGTCTGGATGACAGTATGTGAAAATGATACTGTCATGTAGACTGTAAATCACTGATTAGGAACTTTGACACTCCAGAGTACACTCTAGTGAAATTGCCTTTTATATAGTACCAGATCAATTAGTTGAACTTAAAATAGTGTGACCACATCTCATTACTGTATATTTTATATAGCACTGTATGTCTGTGTGTACGATTTCCATAATTATAAAAGGCCTCAATCCTGTCTATGAAAATACTGTAAAGCATGCCTTTAAACATGGTTGTTTCCCATTGCCACTGTTGGTACCACTGTTAGTGGCACAGAAGTCAGTGAGAAAGTGCGTATAATATGTAGAAAAGTTCTGTGAAAACTTAGTTTCAGTGAACTGTTAATGTACATGTAGTATATTGTGTAATAGCATTTCCTAGAGACAAAAACAAAAACAATACAAACAAACAAAAACAACCCCAAAACAAAACATTTATTAATGCAATATTTGTATTTCATAGGCTTCAGTTTATAATCATGTTGTGGAAATACAGTGGCTTGCAAAAGTATTCATACCCCTTGAACTTTTCCATATTTTTTCACATTACAACCACAAACATAAATATATTTCACTGGAATTTAATGTGAGAGACCAACACAAAGTGCTATACTGTACAATTGTGAAGTGGAAAGAAAATTATACATGATCCAAAACATTTTTTACAAATAAAAAACTGAAAAGTGCAGTGTGCAACAGTATTCAGCCCCCCTCAGTCAGTACTTTGTGGAACCACCTTTTGCTGCAATTACGGCTGCAAGTCTTTTAGGGTATGTCTCCACCAGCTTTGCTCATCTAGTGACTGAAATTTTTGCCCATTCTTCTTTGCAAAACAGCTCAAACTCAGTCAGATTAGAGGAAGAGCATTTGTGAACAGCAGTTTTCAGACTTTCTGCTCTGTTAGTCACTTCAGACCAGAATTACAACTGAACACCACTTCCAGCTCCTGAAAGCATTTGTTTAAGAGAATGGACTCATTTGGAAAAAGTGTGTTGGAGTCTTCACAGATAGGAAGAAGGCTATGGCAGGTTGCCACAGTAGAGTAGTATTTTGAATATGCAAGCTGGCACCAGAGATACAATGGACTCTACTACTGCATCAATCACAAGGCCCTCAAAGGGAAGAAGATACCTGAAAAACCTATATGTAAACTAGACTCAGTTGTGAAAACTGTAAACTTCATAATGTCATGGGCGGGGAGGAAACGGGCGAGGAAGGGCCAACACGAGGGACTCCAGAGAGTGGCATAACTTAAAGGTATTTATTTAGATGGGGAAAACCAAATACAAAACCCTTGGAAGGGAGACGAAGGGAAGACACGGGGAACACAGGAACACGCAGGCACAATAACGTCAACGACGCGACGAAGAACAAATGAAAACTGAGGGCTTAAATAGACAATGGGTAATCAGAGCAAGAGGAAACAACAGGGCACAGCAGGTGAGGCAAATGAAACTAATAACACAGGGGGAAGCAAATCTAGACATAAAGCACAGGGGAATCACACTGGCAAACTAAAACAGGAAGTGATAAACCAAGGAACACGCAGACGAGTCACAACACTGGGAACAAGACATCAAACATACTGGGAGGACAAACTCAGGAAATAAACTATAAACACAAAACGCTGGGCCAACGGCCCAGGACATGACACATAAAGGCTGGACTGACACGTTCCCGCCTGTTTCATGTGCTTTGTGATGAGATAGGCAGCAAACGTGTCCAACTTCTGCTACATACAGATGTGGCCTTCAAGGGTAAAAGTGCCTTTGAAGATTTTAGAATTACCCAGAATGTTCTTACAGGATAAAAGCTTCAAAAGTTATTTGAAAACAGGGTCAAGACACATGATGTTTCAGCTTTCTACAGTTTAGAGAGTTTACTTCTGACAACAACCCAATGGAGTCACCAATGAGGTACAGGCAGCCATTGTATACCATGTCTTCATCCACGGGATGACCATGAGTGAAGCAGGACAAAGGGTCCAACCCAGAGCAGATTCTCTGTAGCCAGAATCATCAGGACATTCACTGTTCCATGATGCACAACATTTGACACAGTATGCCACACTGCAGGTACTGTGATGTTCATTACAATGCAATTCCCACTGGCAATATACTTTCACAAGTGCACTCCCCCTTTCCTAAAATTGAATGACCACATGCGGGTGGCAGGAGTGCTCTTTTCACGTAACATGGAAGTCTCTGACCAGCAGGTGGCAATGTCACCTCTGTGCAGCCATTGGTAACTGGAGGGGTCCTCCACCATCATGCTAACCTGGGGCCATACTACACTGGACATCTCCTCACATTCCTGGGTGGTCTACAGGATCACAGGGCTGTGTGTGAACAACTGGATCAGCAAGCAGTGCCTACTGTATATGTCATAGTTTTGGACAATGTAAACTTTCACCGTGCCGTCCAGATGCGTGAGTTGTTCGCAAACAACCAGCGCTATATGAACATGTTCCATTCACCTTACAGCCCCTTCCACAGTCCAATAGAGGGTTTTTCTCTGTGTAGAGGTGGAAAGAGTTTGACCGCCAGCCCTACACCAGGGAGAATATTTTGGAGGCAATGGAGCAAGCATGTGAAAATGTTACTGTAGAGTCCTGTCAAGGCTGGATTCAGCACACAAGGAGGTTTTCTCCCCATTGCCTGGCAAGAGACCCCATTGCCTGTGATGTGGATGAGGTCCTCTGGCCAGACCACGCACACAGACATGATGGTGCAGACTGAATCTGTCGTATAGTGATGTGCTTTCTGTTTTATGTTATTTTATTTCATTTTTTATTTACATATTGTTTGTTTATCTATGTTCAGTACCAGGGTTATTATAGTTAACGAAAACGAACGAAATAACGAAAACTGAAATTGAAAAAACATTGTCGTTAACTGAAATAAATAAAAACTATAATTAAAAGGAAAAAACGATAACTAATTAAAACTGAATTGCGAGTTTACAAAACTAACTAAAACTAACTGAAATTATCGATAAGCTGACTTTCATTTACTTGTTTTTTTTTTTTTTTAAGCCTTGTGGATTGATATGAAATCATTTTTTCCGCTCTCCGAGTTTAAGCTGGGAGCGCCATAGGACAACTGTGTGTGTGAGTGCGCATGTGCGTGCGCTCACCGCGCTGGTCCGCAAAGTAATAGCTGCGGTCTGCCGAGAAAGCGGCAGAGTCCCGTATGGAGGTTCTTTGAGTACAAACACCTGCACACGACCACAAGGTAATTAACACTCACAATCCAGCTACACAAGCATAAATGTGGACATGAGGTCGGCAAGTTCCGTAGGCTATGTACAGAGGCCGCAAAGACCCTGCAGGTTTAATTAGCAGCATCTAACCAAGCTAGCTCCAAAACAGAAGCAGCTTCAGGTGGTGAGAACATCAGGATGCAGCTGGATTTGAGCTTTGACTCCTTCAAAGAGTTTGTTTTTGTCACCACATGTAGCTGTTGTTAATCTACTGCACTGATGCTGAACTTTATTGTGGAGTTTATTGTAGAATTTATTGAGTTTGGGAGTTCATGTTTTTCTTTGTTTCTCCCTGTTGATGTTCATGTGTGTCCTTAATATTACACACATTTAGCATGTCTTGTGAACAGTTGGTTGTTGAATATATTTCTTTAAACTGTATCTTTTGTCAAGTTTTCATTACACAATAGTCACTTTTGCGCCTTGAATCTTGCACCTGATTAGGTATGAAAATACTAAAACTAATACTGAAACTAACTGAAACTAACTAAAACTAAGCATGAAACCAAAAATAAAAACTAATAAAAACGAGCAAAACCACTCTGAAAACTAATTAAAACTAACTGAATTAAAGAAAAAAAAGTAAAAACTAACTAAAACTAAACTATAATGTAAAATCCAAAACTATTATAACCCTGTTCAGTACTAAGACGTAAGGAGAGAGAGGTAAAACGAGACAAAGAGTGGCAAACATTTTATATTTTAAACATGATAACCGCCCACTTGCCTTTAACCCCTTCTAATTTACATAAAGTCTCAGCCCATGAAACTTGAACCCCAACCAATCGTCATTTGGCTATATTACACCTATTCTAAAGTCACATATTTAAGGCGTACACATCACAGGGGTACCTTTTGGTTTATGACAGTTCAGACAGATGTCACAAATGATGAATCCTCTTTCCCTTAAGCATATGCTGAGATAGCACCCCTAGTATCATCCCACACAGCGAAGTTTTATTCTCCCCCTTCTTTTGGCCACAAGAACACAAGGGTGGGGGCCTACAGAACTCCATTTTAGGAATGTACCTGTCATAAAACACTGCTGAAGCATAACATAGTGTTACAAGTGTCAAGGAGAACAGTGCTCATTCTGGCAACTTCCCAAAAACCTCAAACACACACCCAAGATCATAACAGGTTTCACCCTCACCTCAGTGACCCAGAGAACATAAAGCACATAAACATAAAGGGGGGGGGGGGGGGGGGGGGGGGGGGCCTTTCGCTTACTTTGCACAGGCCATAAAAGTGGTGCCTGGTACCTAAAATATGAAAATAATGACTCCATGCACCAGTTTGAAGGCCATATAGAATATAAAAATAGTCTATAGTATATATATGATGATAGATGAAAGTAACAGTGACTCATTAGAGGCCCATGGGAGCAATACCAGTAGTTAGCAATGGGGGAAAGTAGTGTAAAGTATTGAGATAACGGATGGGTCCCTCATAGCAGTGGAAGAGTGGCCTTCACAGTACATAGTATGGAATGATGGATGACCCACTGCTGTGGGCGGGGGAAAGTCCCACCTAGTATATGACACAATGAATGTGTGGCTACTGCCAGTGGAAAAGGGCCCAGCCAGTATATCGTACAAAATATTGAATAGGCCCCTGATTGCAGTAGGGAAAGTACAGATGATAAATGAAAGTAGTAAAAAATATTCCTACAGTAGACTAAGGAAATGTCTGATAGATCTATATTAGAAATAAAATTGCCTTGTGTAAACTATATATGTAGTTAATAGACCTTTGCTACTGTGTTCTAATTCTGGTCATGAAGAAGTGGAGCCAAAAATTTTCCGAGGTGGTACTCATTGTGAAAAGTTTGAGAACCGCTGCTCTAAGTTATGTGAGGAGGCTTTATCCAATTACTACATGAAACTCAGCAACTTTTAAAATGAGTACAAGTAAATGCAAAAACAATCAGTCACTAAGTGCCTGAGAGGTACTTCAGGACTTTGTGACTACATGTGACATTAACCCTTGTGCTCCCACTGCGTTTGAATTCACGAGAATGTGTCCGGGGCACGAAGGACCCCCTCTGCAATGGGGACTCGCAAACGCGTGATACATACGTGGGTCTCAGGTGGGGTCGAACCGACCCCCTGACAGAGTGGCCACGTGTGTGTGTGTGTGTGTGCGTGTTTATCACTAACACGGGGCCGAGGCGTATTGGGCAGTGGCGCACCGGCAACGTGTGTGTGTGTGTGTGTGCGTGTGCGTGTTTATCACTAACACGGGGCCGAGGCGTATTGGGCAGTGGCGCACTGGCCACGTGTGTGTGTGTGTGTGTGTGTGTGTTTATCACTAACACGGGGCCGAGGTGTATTGGGCAGTGGCGCACCGGCCACGTGTGTGTGTGTGTGTGTGTGTGTGTGTGTGCGTGTTTATCACTAACACGGGGCCGAGGCACACATCCGCACTAGTGGTCACAGTCCACACACCCAGCCTCAGTGTGACATTTTGCGTCATGAGGAGGCATCTACGCTAGCGGACAGAGTGCACAAACCCAGCATTTGTGTGACATTTGGCGTCAAGGGGACTGATGCTCCCTGTTTAGTGAGCTACACCAAGCTTCCGTGTGTCACTGGAAATCGTTCGCGCTCTTGCAAGAATCCTTGAAACACCAAGCGTTTGGTTGACATTTTCGCGACATCAGGACACATCCGCACTAGGGCAGTGACGCACTGGCCACGTGTGTGTGTGTGTGTGTTTATCACTAACACGGGGCCGAGGCGTATTGGGCAGTGGCGCACTGGCCACGTGTGTGTGTGTGTGTGCGTGTGTGTGTGCGTGTTTATCACTAACACGGGGCCGAGGCACACATCCACACTAGTGGTCACAGTCCACACACCCAGCCTCAGTGTGACATTTTGCGTCATGAGGACGCATCTACGCTAGCGGACAGAGTGGCCACGTGTGTGTGTGTGTGTGTGTGTGTGTGTGCGTGTTTATCAATAACACGCGACAGCCGCGACACAGAGTGTTGGTCTTGGCGTCCCTGCTCCTGGGGCACACGCGACACCTCTTCCTCCTCGCCTCGGACAACGCCTTGGACTCGCCGCCGCACCTGCCGTCGCGCGACGACCCTGTCGCGTTGTTGCTTTTGCCGTCGCCGTTGCCGCCGTTACCCCTCGCCCTCTCCTTCGTGCCCTCTCTGGTGGCGGCTGCGTCGGCCGCCAGCTCTTTGCCCAGCCGTTCCAGGAACAGCCTGCGTTTGTTGCGCTTGCCTGGCATCCAGGCGGGATTCAGCTCCCTCCACAGCACGAAGGTGTTGTACGCGGACACGTCCACCATGTTGTGAAAGAGGGCCAGGGGCCAGCGAGTCGTCCTTCTCCTGCAACTGTACGTGCCCAACACCTTGTCCAGGTTGTCCACGCCTCCCTTGGTGCGATTGTAGTGGAGCACCGCCAGGGGCTTCCCGTCCGGCCGCCTGCTCAGCCCCGGGACGCGCACGTGCTGCTCGTGCGTGGTGAGGATCAGCACGTTCTTGTTGCGCTTGGCCAGGTAGGAGACCACGGCCGCGTCGGGAGGCTCCGCGGTCAACGAGAACGCGAATCGCGACGACGGCACCGGTCTGCCCTCGACTTCGAGCAGTCGCCTGGGGATCTCGGCCCTGTTCGCGCGCACGGTCCCCAGCGAGGTGAGGCCCCTTTGGACGAACAGCCTCCTGACCAGCTCGTACGACGTGAAGAAGTTGTCGAAGGTGACGTTGCGGCCCGGTCCCAGTCCCTCGGTCAGCTCGAGCACCACTCTGGACGCCAGGTTTTTCTCGGGAGGACCTCGCTTGTCGCGTTTCCCGGTGTACACCAGCATCTTCCACGCGTAGCTGGACTTGGTGTCGCACGCCACCCACAGCTTGATCCCATACCTGGCCGGCTTGCTGTGCATGTATTGCCTGAAGGGACATCGACCTGGGGTGAGGGGGTGGGGGTGGGGTGTAGAATAGGAGTTTTTGTTTTTCTTCTTTTTTTTCCCCTTTTTTTTTTTTGGGTAGCGCTTCATTACGCGTAAAACCTTGCACACCGTGTCAAACACCACCTCCGTCTTACACACGCACACCGCACACGCACACACGCACACACACACACACACACACACACACACACACACACGCACACACACACGCACCTTTGAAGGGAACCAGCCTCTCGTCCACCGTGACCTCGGGTCCGGGCTCGTACAGGAGAGGCAGCTTCTTGCACCACGCGTCCCAGACTTCCCAGATGGGCGCCAGCTTGTCGTGCCCGGCGGCCAGGCGCCTGGCCTCTCTGGTGTCGCGATCATCAAATCGCAGGGCCGCGGAGTATGCGCGGAACCTCTTGAGGGGCATGGTCGCGCGAAATATCGAGCGACCGGTCTCCGCGTGCCACAGGCTCTCGCACGCCTCGCCCCTCGACCTGTACACGCCGGCGAGGATCAGCAGTCCCACGTACGCGCGAAACTCGGCTCGACCCATGGGTCGCCAGCTGTCGATCCCCCTCCCCGCCCCGGCCCTCCTGCCGGCCTCCAGGTTCGTCATCGCGATCACCTGGTCCTCGAGTTGGGGTTCAAAGTACGCCAGGAACGCCGAAGCCGTCGAGTTTTGCGACACAGCGTCGCGGGCGCGCTCCGTGGGACCCGGGTTCGACGAAGACGACGAGACGCGCCGCTGCCGTCGCGAGGAACGATGCCGGCGATCGGAGGAGAACAGAGTCGATCTCCACGTAACCGTCCCTCGATTCGACGCCATCATCGATTCCTCTTCCTCCTCTTCCTCCTCCTCCTCCTCCTCCTCCATGTCGCGATCTCTCTCCTCATCATGCCCTCCGGCACCTTCCTCTTCTTCTTCTTCTTCTTCTTCTGTATCGTAATCTCCTTCATCATCATCATCATCATCATCATCATCATCATCATCATCATCATCATCCTCCCTGTCGCAATCTCCCTCCGTGTCACGATATCTCTCCTCATCCTGCCCTCTGGCACCCTCTACCCCTTCTTCTTCTTCTTCTTCTTCTTCTTCTGTATCATAGTCTCCCTCATCATCATCATCATCCTCATCCTCCGTGTTGCAAACTCCCTTTGTGTCACGATATCTCTCCTCATCCTGCCCTCTGGCACCCTCTACCCCTTCTTCTTCTTCTTCTTCTTCTTCTTCTTCTTCTGTATCGTAATCTCCCTCATCATCATCCTCCTCCTCCATGTCGCGTTCTCCCTCTTCATCCTGCCCTCCGCTCTCCTTATTCTCTTCTTCTTCTTCTTCTTCGGTATCGTAATCTCCCTCTTCATAGTACCCTCCGTCCCCGGCCCGGTCCTCGCCGGTAGACTGCGGTCCGCAACTCCAACCCGAGGAGGAACCCCGATTGTCCGAGGCGGCGTGGCCGCGAGACGACATGATCGCCGCGATTGCCTCAGCTAGCCGAGGCGACGGGATCGAAGCATCCGGCAGCGGCGGCGGCGGCGGTCGCGTCACACGCCGGTAATCGAACGGTCGCGTTTGCGACATGACCCGACTTTCCTCTGCCTGCTGTGTCGACGGTCACGGTCCTTTACGATTCGCGTGACACCGCTTTGTTTGTTTTAGTGTGTTGATTGTTACGCAGTGACGGAAGCAAAACTCGGCTTGGGGCTATCGCGTTGCAAAGTCCGCGCTCGGTGGTGCGTGGTTTTTTGGGCGGTTTTGGGTTTTTTTTGTTTTTTTTTATCTCAATCTCTATCGAGTGTGGTTGTTTGGCGATGGTGGTGATGATGATGATGATGATGATGATGGTGATGATGGTGATGATGATGGCGATCGTAGCTTCGCGTCGTGACGCCTCATCGATAAACAAAGCCGGCCAACCCCACGAGTGCGATTTTTTTTTTTTTATCGCAATCGCGATCGAGCGGTTGTTTGGCGATGCTGAAGTCGATGACGATGGCGATCGTGATCGCGATCCCCGGGTTCGCGTCGTCGAGTCCTCGACCTGCGATTGCAGCGGCCTTTGCGTAGCCTCGCTTTCGGTCCGGTCTGGTCCGGTCTCGTGTGCTTGAGTGTGTCTGTGTCTGTGTGTGTGAGTGTCCGTGTGTGTGTGTGTGTGTGCGAGTGTGTGTCTGTGTGCGCGTGCGTGCGTGTCTGTGTGTGCGCGCGAGTGTCCCCGTCACACGCGGTGCAATGACTATCACTGGCCACTGGGGGGCGGGGGCAATAGCACGCATGCAATGAATGTCGCCGGCCACAGGGGGTCCCGTTGAGCTGGGAGACCTGGGGTCCCCTTGACCCCCCCTCACCGCCGCCACCACCACCACCGCCATTGTTAGGCCTGGGGTCTCCTTGACACCCCCCCATCCCCCACCCCCGCCATTGAGAGGCCTGGGGTCACCTTGACCCCACCGCAGGGGAGGTCCTGTTGAGCCGGGAGGCCTGGGGTCACCTTGACCGCCACCGCCACCACCGCCACCGCCATTGGGAGACCTGGGGTCTCCTTGACCCCCACCCCACCGCCGCCGCCGCTGCCACCGCCACCGCCATTGCTAGACCTGGGGTCTCCTTGACCCCCACCCCACCGCCACCACCGCCGCCATTGTTAGGCCTGGGGTCACCTCGACCCCCCCACCGCGGCCATTGCTAGGCCTGGGGTCACCTCGACCCCCCACCGCCCCCATTGCTAGGCCTGGGGTCACCTCGACCCCCACCGCCACCACCGCCGCCATTGCTAGGCCTGGGGTCACCTCGACCCCCCCCCACCGCGGCCATTGCTAGGCCTGGGGTCACCTCGACCCCCCACCGCCGCCGCCATTGCTAGGCCTGGGTTCACCTCGACCCCACCACCGCAGGGGAGGTCACGCTGAGCCGGGAGTCGTGGGGTCCCAGTGACCCCAGCCGCCTCCGCCGCCACTGGGACGACTGGGGTCTATATATTTTATATATATATATATTTTGTTTTCCTTTTACTTATACATGTGTTTTTGTCAAGAAATATATATATATATTGTTTTGCCTTTTCC
Organism: Archocentrus centrarchus; assembly: GCF_007364275.1. Taxonomy (NCBI): domain Eukaryota; kingdom Metazoa; phylum Chordata; class Actinopteri; order Cichliformes; family Cichlidae; genus Archocentrus; species Archocentrus centrarchus. The sequence continues at coordinate 21,977,373 of NC_044348.1, forward strand.
TTATACAAGCCTTTGTTTTTTTTACATTTCCTCGTCTCCTCTTTTCCTTTACCGTATGTATGCATTTCTGACTCATTATGCAAATGAGGAGAGCTGCCTTCTTGCTCCAGCTCCTCTACTATTGGTCAATAAACAGGAAGGAGCAGGATGCATTCGGTAAAGTAAAAAGGTGTTCAAGGTGTTCAGATCAGGCCTGATCTGAACACCTTGAGGACCGGTCCAGAGATCTGAGTCAGCACTGATGGGCTTCTGAGGCTCCATAGAAGGAAGAAAGGGATCACGGTCTCCACGCATTAATTGTAGATCCTCTCCAGTGTCTCTGAAGACGTTTGCTTCTGGAGATTCCAGTTGCACCCGTTCAACTGCTTGCCCTCTATCCACATCAAGGGATGGAGGGGAGTTTGCATGACAAGCAGGGAGGACCTGATCCACTGATGTGAATGGAGGGGAGTTTGCACGAGAAGCAGGGAGGACCTGATCCACTGATGTGGACGGAGAGGAGTTTGCACGAGAAGCAGGGAGGACCTGATCCACTGATGTGGATGGAGGGGAGTTTGCACAAGAAGCAGGGAGGACCTGATCCACTGATGTGGATGGAGAGGAGTTTGCACGAGACGCAGGGAGGACCTCATTTACGTGAGGCAACTGGAACATGCCACACACAGGGACATTGACACTTGTACACTCGGCCTCTTGAGCTTCCCGTACAGGTCTGGATGCAGATGCTGTCATGTCCTGGGCCGGTGGCCCAGTGTTATGTTTTCTTGGTGTTTGTTATTTTCTCGGTTTCTATGTTGTCATCTTGTTCCACATGTTTTCCTGGTGTCTAGTCTGCGTCTGCGTCTTTGTCTCCCCCTTCTGGCTTCCTGTTTTACTTTGATGGTCGTCTGTTCCTTGTCTTCAGTTTTGCTTTCCCCCCCGTTAGGGTAATCATAATCACCTGTGTGCCCACCTGTTTCCTCTTCCCTCATCAGCCCCTCTGTGTATTTAAGTCTTGTGTTTCCCATGCTCCTTGTCGCGTCGTTGACGTTTTTGTGCCTGCGTGTGACGTTTTTGTGCCCGTATGTTCCTGTGCTCCCTGTGCTTCGTCTCCTCTTCGTCTCCTCTTCTCTGTCATCCAAGGTTTTTGTATTTGTTTTTTCCCGATGAAATAAATCCCTTTTAAGTTACGCTGACTTCTGGAGTCCTTCGTGTCAGCCATTCCTCGCCTGTTTCCTCCCCGGCCATGACAGAACGACACGACCATACTAAAGACCCTGCAAGCTCCGGCCGCTACAACGGCACTCGCCTGGCGCTGGGGGGACCAGCTTTTTTGAACGGTTCCCAGCGACGCCGCTCACCGCCCCCGCCTAAACCGCAGGTCTGCCGCATGGGCGGACTGTTTTTGGCGCCGGCCGCTCCCTCACCTGCCTCTCCGTTTGCTCGCCCCTCTTCCCTCTCACAGACGGAGCAGCAAGGGAGGAGGAGGGATTCCCGGCAGCTGCGGGAGGAGTTTTTTTCGGCGCCGCGTGGTATAACGCCGCGGCTATCCCAGCCGTCTGCACAGCCGAGTCTACAGCCCGCTTCCGTGGGGTGGAAGTTTGGCTCTCAGCAGCAGAAAGAGCAACTTCAGCCCGTCATGTACTCTGCTGCTTCGTCCCTCTGAGGAGAGCAGGAAAATTCTGATCCGAAGAGTGGACCGATTATGCTTGGACTTGTTATCTGACCCGTGTAAGGAGGAACAGGAAGCCATCACCACCAGGCTTCAAGACCTGATTGCCAGTTTCCCTTGGCTGTTGGACTCCTTGCACGGGTTAGTGAAAGACTTTGTAATCACCACCCTTCACCTACAGCCAGCACCACAGACCACTGCTGCAGCCTCTCAGCCACTCCTGTCAGTTCCCTTAGCTTCTTCCCAGTGTTCCCAGTCAGCTGTAGCTCCAGCTCCCCCTCAGTCGCAGTGTTCCCAGTCAGCTGTAGCTCCAGCTCCCCCTCAGTCGCAGTGTTCCCAGTCAGCTGTAGCTCCAGCTCCCCTTCAGTCGCAGTCCCAGACCCCTCAGTTAGCTCCAGCTCCCTCTGCTCACCCTGCTCCAGCTCCCTTAGCTCCAGCTTCCCCTGCACCCGTACCTGTTCCGCGGGTGGGGGCAGCCACGGACGGGCTGACCTCTGCACCCGTACCTGTTCCGCGGGTGGGGGCAGCCACGGACGGGCTGACCTCTGCACCCGTACCTGTTCCGCGGGTGGAGGCAGCCACGGACGGGCTGACCTCTGCACCCGTACCTGTTCCGCGGGTGGGGGCAGCCAGGTCCAAGCCTTCGCATCGGTTTTCTGCGTTAGCTGCAGCAGCAGGGTCTCAGTCAGCCTCAGTCGCTCTCCCTCGCCTTCAGTCAGCTCTAGCTCCAGTCGCTCTCCCTCGCCTTCAGTCAGCTCTAGCTCCAGTCGCTCTCCCTCGCCTTCAGTCAGCTCCAGTAGCTCTTCCTTGGTCCCCAGTGTCAGCGGTTTCTGTGCCCTCTCAGTCTGTTCCAGTAGCTCTTCCTCGGTCCCCAGTGTCAGCTGTTTCAGTGCCCTCTCAGTCAGCTCCCTCTCAGGCCCCAGTGTCAGCTAGCTCTCAGCCTGCTCCCACGCAGCCAGCTCTCCCTAGCTCTCGGTCTGTTTCCACGCGGCCAGATCTCCCTGGCTCTCGGTCTGCTTCCACGCGGCCAGATCTCCCTGGCTCGCGGTCTGCTTCCTCGCAGTCTGCTCTCTCTGGCTCGCAGTCTGCTCTCTCTGGCTCGCAGTCTGCTTCCACGCAGCCAGTCGTCGCCCGGCCTGCTTCCACGCAGCCAGTCGTCGCCCGGCCTGCTTCCACGCAGCCAGTCGTCGCCCGGCCTGCTTCCACGCAGCCAGTCGTCTCCCGGCCTGCTTCCACGCAGCCAGTCGTCTCCCGGCCTGCTTCCACGCAGCCAGTCATTTGACACACCCAAACTGTCCCCTGAGCAGCCCCTGCTGCCCAGGATGACGACCACCCAGCCGGCACTCCGGTCCTCTACAGCATCTTGGCCTTCAGCAGTGCCGCTGCCCGCTCTCCCTCGTCCTCAGTCAGCTCCCGCTCCAGCCTCCGCTCAGTCCGCGCCAGAGGGTCCCGCTCAGTCCGAGCGCTCCGCGCCAGAGGGCCCCAGCTCAGTCCGAGCCGGTGGGGGCCTCCGCTCAGTCCGCGCCGGTGGGGGTCTCCGCTCAGTCCGAGCGCTCCGCGCCAGGGGGTCTCCGCTCAGTCCGAGCGCTCCGCGCCAGGGGGTCCCGCTCAGTCCGAGCGCTCCACGCCGCCCGAGGGTTCCCCACCAGAGCCCGGGGTCGCCCGTCGCCGCCGCCGCATGCCCCGCGGTCGGCCTCCAGTGACTCCTCCTCGTCGCCGCCGCTGCCGCTGGGAGCACGGTCGGCCTCCAGTGACTCCTCCTCGTCGCCGCCGCCGCCACCGCTGGGGGCGCGGTCGGCCCCCAGTCCTGTCTCCTCCACGTCGTCGCCGCCGCCGCTGGGGGCGCGGTCGGCCCCCAGTCCTGTCTCCTCCACGTCGCCGCCGCCGCCGCTGGAGGCGCGGTCGGCCTCCCTCATCCAGCCTCTGCTTTGTGGCCCCTTGGCCTGTGCGGCCTCCTGAACTATGTTTTCTGTTTTGGGCCTGTGTTTTGTTTTGTTTGTCCCTTGCCATTGGCCCTGCTGGACTGCTTCCCCGTGCTCTGTTTTTGGACTTCCCTGCAGAACCTACTGTATGTTATGAACTGTCTTCCTGGTTCCTGTGTTTTTGTTTTTGTTTTTCTGACCCTTGTTAACCCCCAAGATTGTTTCGGTTTTTTTTTGGTTGCCTTCTGTCTTTTTTGGAGTGTCTGTTCCGGCTTTTGCCGTTGATTTTTGGTTCTGCTCTGTGGTTCTGTTTTGGGTTCCTGTGTTTTATGTTTGGTCCCTCCGTTCTGGTCCCCCGCCTCCCGCCCTGGTCTGGGTTTGGTTTTTCTTTTGTGTTTGTGGCCGTCGGGGGCCGGCCTTTGAGGGGGGGGGTACTGTCATGTCCTGGGCCGGTGGCCCAGTGTTATGTTTTCTTGGTGAGACCTGGGGTCTCCTTGACCCCCACCCCACCGCCGCCGCCGCTGCCACCGCCACCGCCATTGCTAGACCTGGGGTCTCCTTGACCCCCACCCCACCGCCACCACCGCCGCCATTGTTAGGCCTGGGGTCACCTCGACCCCCCCACCGCGGCCATTGCTAGGCCTGGGGTCACCTCGACCCCCCACCGCCCCCATTGCTAGGCCTGGGGTCACCTCGACCCCCACCGCCACCACCGCCGCCATTGCTAGGCCTGGGGTCACCTCGACCCCCCCCCACCGCGGCCATTGCTAGGCCTGGGGTCACCTCGACCCCCCACCGCCGCCGCCATTGCTAGGCCTGGGTTCACCTCGACCCCACCACCGCAGGGGAGGTCACGCTGAGCCGGGAGTCGTGGGGTCCCAGTGACCCCAGCCGCCTCCGCCGCCACTGGGACGACTGGGGTCTATATATTTTATATATATATATATTTTGTTTTCCTTTTACTTATACATGTGTTTTTGTCAAGAAATATATATATATATTGTTTTGCCTTTTCCTTATACAAGCCTTTGTTTTTTTTACATTTCCTCGTCTCCTCTTTTCCTTTTCCTTGTATGCATTTCTGACTCATTATGCAAATGAGGAGAGCTGCCTTCTTGCTCCAGCTCCTCTACTATTGGTCAATAAACAGGAAGGAGCAGGATGCATTCGGTAAAGTAAAAAGGTGTTCAAGGTGTTCAGATCAGGCCTGATCTGAACACCTTGAGGACCGGTCCAGAGATCTGAGTCAGCACTGATGGGCTTCTGAGGCTCCATAGAAGGAAGAAAGGGATCACGGTCTCCACGCATTAATTGTAGATCCTCTCCAGTGTCTCTGAAGACGTTTGCTTCTGGAGATTCCAGTTGCACCCGTTCAACTGCTTGCCCTCTATCCACATCAAGGGATGGAGGGGAGTTTGCATGACAAGCAGGGAGGACCTGATCCACTGATGTGAATGGAGGGGAGTTTGCACGAGAAGCAGGGAGGACCTGATCCACTGATGTGGACGGAGAGGAGTTTGCACGAGAAGCAGGGAGGACCTGATCCACTGATGTGGATGGAGGGGAGTTTGCACAAGAAGCAGGGAGGACCTGATCCACTGATGTGGATGGAGAGGAGTTTGCACGAGACGCAGGGAGGACCTCATTTACGTGAGGCAACTGGAACATGCCACACACAGGGACATTGACACTTGTACACTCGGCCTCTTGAGCTTCCCGTACAGGTCTGGATGCAGATGCTGTCATGTCCTGGGCCGGTGGCCCAGTGTTATGTTTTCTTGGTGTTTGTTATTTTCTCGGTTTCTATGTTGTCATCTTGTTCCACATGTTTTCCTGGTGTCTAGTCTGCGTCTGCGTCTTTGTCTCCCCCTTCTGGCTTCCTGTTTTACTTTGATGGTCGTCTGTTCCTTGTCTTCAGTTTTGCTTTTCCCCCCGTTAGGGTAATCATAATCACCTGTGTGCCCACCTGTTTCCTCTTCCCTCATCAGCCCCTCTGTGTATTTAAGTCTTGTGTTTCCCATGCTCCTTGTCGCGTCGTTGACGTTTTTGTGCCTGCGTGTGACGTTTTTGTGCCCGTATGTTCCTGTGCTCCCTGTGGCTTCCCTTCATCTCCTCTTCGTCTCCTCTTATCTGTCATCCAAGGTTTTTGTATTTGTTTTTTCCCGTTGAAATAAATCCCTTTTAAGTTACGCTGACTTCTGGAGTCCTTCGTGTCAGCCATTCCTCGCCTGTTTCCTCCCCGGCCATGACAGATGCTGCAACACAAACAAAATTGCAGTGAGTCTTCAGAGACTTTTAAAAACACCTTCAAGACAAGATGTTGATTCTTAAACCTGCAGTGAGCAACATTTAATGGAAATATTGAATAAATTGACATTTGAAATGAGAGTCACAGTGAGGTCAGTTCTTCAAGATATGAAGAGTTTCTGTACATCAGTTGTATTGTTTTGGAGGACAGCTGTTGTCATGGTGGTAAAATTTACAGTATTTTGAACATCTGTAGTAACCCTGACCTTCAGCTGAAGGTCTGAGTGGGCAGGTTTCTCTTGTTTCAATTTGAATGTTCAGTAGCCCTCCAAATGCTAAACAGGTCTCAGTAAGGCTTAAATTTTTTTCCCAAATAAATTTTCATTTGTTGAAATGCACAGAATTTACAATCTTGGATCTGATCCAGTAAGATTCCATTTTTGTCTGGTTTTCATCACATTTCACATGAAAAAAAAATCACTGTGAGTCCCAGAAATCTCCTCTTACCTGTGCTACGGATGGAACGTCGACTTCTCTTCTTTTTGCCCTAAAAACAAACACATCAGACTTTTCATCTGCTGATACAAGCCATGCAGTGACAGTGTTTCATCAGTTTCAGTGTAGTAATGTGGACACGTATGACTTATGTGTTTTCACTTTGGACGTACGTAGTTGTCTTTAGCAGACCATTTTGGATGCTGTTGTGCATGGAGAATTCTTTCCTCCTCAGCCTTCTCATAATATTTGGCCTGTTGGTCCTTTGAGAGCAACTTCCACTGTGGGCAGAGGAACACACTGTCAGCATATACACTGCTACTACATATAACTACAGGACAGCTGGTACACATGCACAAACATTAAACATAAAACATTAACAGTTTCACACTTACCCTCTCTGCCACGACCGCATTCACAGTCGCGCTCCCTTTTATATTGAATTCGGCCATCACCTTTGCCCTCTGCTCGTTCAAATAGAGCATGAAGGCATTTGGTGGCTTCTTAATGTATGGCCGGTCCTCATCCTGCTGCTCATCACGCTTCCTCTTTCTACTGGAGTAAAACACAGAATAAGAGTGCATGTTGCCACTGTGTGCAGCTGTGAGGTAAGTATTTTAAAAACGTGAGTCAAAGCTTCATTAAAGGAGGCTGATCACAATAATTCATGCAGGCATCTACAGCTAAATGACAGATACCTGCACATCATGAGCCAGTCCCACTCAAAAAAAGTCTAAAAGCAGAAGAGCAAACTTACTTTGGAGGGGATGTGTTGAGGGGAGGAGCAGAAGGGGCAAAATCACAAAGCAGCACACCGTTCCTACACAGATACAGAGAGACAGAAAGAGTTTATGAAGATACAGATGTTCAGCAGCTGTGTTGACTTGTGTGTTTGTGTGTTTTACTTACAGTATTCCAACAGGACGCAGGTACTGCATCATGCAATCAGGAATCCTGAGCACGTTGCTACTCTGGAAACACAAAAACCACAGGACAGGTGGTCACACGAGCTGCAATAGAGTCATCTATCCACCAAGTGACAGAATTTACCCTCTCTTTTAGACAAAAACACTGAAAGTGAACATGCTGAGAAAAGTGTGAGCACAGGAGCTTACTGTGTTTGGAGGAGCAGCAAGAGGAACAGTGGTTGGTGCTGCTGCTGTGGGGATGCCATTTACAGGCAACTGATACGACAGGTTCTGTGGAGGGATAGAGAAGGCTCAAAATCCATAATACTGACACAGTACAGCATTTCAAAGACTACATGATGAGCAACACAGAAACATACAGTATGTGTAGAGAGACTGAACCTTTGGTAATCTGATCCTCACCAGATTCAGAGAATATTGCATGAGTAACACAGAGTTCAGTGATCAGAGTGAGGAGCACATCTGCATAAAACTGCATTCAACCATAGTTTTTATTGTTCTTGACAGCTTCGCTTTGGCAATGATTACATTTACTGACCAGCAAAGCTTCACACCACAGTTAAACACAAGTAAAAGAGAAAGAAGGGGACTTTTCTCTTTCATTTGGCATGAAGCATCCAACAGTTTTAAGTACCTTTATCAATAAAACTCTAATGACACCTGTCAGTACTTCTGTGTGTCTTACCTGTTCCTGGATAACTGTTCCCAGCTGACTGTAGGGCTGAGCAGGCACCAAGGTGGAGGGAGCAGTCAGTGGGGTTAGGGTGACTGGTGCTGCTGCTGTGGGGATGCTGTTTACAGGCAACTGATACAACAGGTTCTGTGGAGGGATGGAGAAGGCTCAAAATCCATAATACTGACACAGTACAGCATTTCAAAGACTACATGATGAGCAACACAGAGTTCAGTGTTCAGTGTGAGGAGCACATCTGCATAAAACTGCATTCAACCATAGTTTTTATTGTTCTTGACAGCTTCACTTTGGCAATGATTACATTTACTGACCAGCAAAGCTTCACACCACAGTTAAACACAAGTAAAAGAGAAAGAAGGGGACTTTTCTCTTTCATTTTGCATGAAGCATCCAATAGTTTTAAGTACCTTTATCAATAAAACTCTAATGACACCTGTCAATACTTCTGTGTGTCTTACCTGTTCCTGGATAACTGTTCCTGGCTGACTGTAAAGGTCAACTGGCACCAAGGTGGGGGGAGCAGTCACTGCTGCTGGCTGGGGGGTGGCGGGTGGCCAAGCAGAGAAAGAAGGTGGAAGTGGAGGATTTGGTGTTTCCCCAAACTGGTCAGGTATGACATCCCTGACAATAGATGGCAGCGCTTCCTGTGTCATCCTCTCCATGATACCTTCAAGTTTTTCTCTGATGTCCCTCTTAGTGACAGAAAGGGGGTTTGTGTTAGTTTGTCTGAACAGAAGTATGACAAAGTCTGTCTGGGATCTTGTGGCACACATTCATAGGAGGTTTTGATCCTCTCAGAATGGGACTGACTTCTTATAAAATACATTATACAGAATGAAACTAAGGACAACTATTATGTGGGAACAAGGTGTACTTTCCAGTTACTGTAAATCAGTTAGTTTTAGAGTATTTAACAAAAACTTATATTGAAGTATTTAACATTAAATAAAGAAGTCAAATACCTTTGAAAGTGTTGTATTTATGAGCTAACTGAAACCAAGATTTAGGGAAAACATTTATCTAGAAACACAAATTGTGGCTTAAAAGTGTATTTTTGAGAAGTTCCATGAACCTAAATAACCTTAAAATGTACTATGTAAGTACTTACTATAATATAATCAGAGATGGATCTGCTTTTTGTTGTAAAATTTTTGGTTTTGGAGCTCTGAAAAACAGGTGTTAACTCTGTGAAGTTCATCGATGAAGTGAATCATTTCAGCCTAAAACGTTATTAATGTGTCAGTTTACATTGTGACATCACTTCTGAACATTCCATTCCACTCCTGCCTGTTTCCAGAATCTCCTCATGCACAATCTTCATCATGGCTAGATCATCATCCTCAGAGACTCCAGAAAACAGTCGGTGGGCCCCCACTGAGCCCACAGTACATATCAGAATCCTTATTCCCTTAGAAACCAAATTATAAGCACAGACACAAAACAGTCCTCAAACAGTTTCTGTTTGGAGCAATTTATTTATTGCTGAGTGGGTAGAATGGAAACAATACAGAACAAACCCTGTATGATCAACAAGTATGATCACCCTGATTTAGCGCATGCGTGAGTAAAGAAAGCCATCACCAATAGCGCTCTGATACCAGGATTCACCATGGCAACGGGTAAATAAAGAGTGGAGCCTCCATTTTAATGAGGCGGATGGAGGCATTACGTGCCATTTTATTCAGGTCAGTTTTTATTTAATTAAAAACCGTTTTTGCTGCAGTTTATGACAGTTTATACAGTAAAAATCGAAACTATCGATGGAATAGCACCCTCACTTCATTTTTTTAAAATGGAGAATTCAGGTGGACTCGGACACGGTTTGCGGATCCGTTATAGAGCCCATGATCCACATGGTTTAGCTGTCATATCCCAACTTCCCCCAGACTATGCATCTTAGGTGATGTCAGTGAATTAATTATGGAGTTAAATATATCACACATAGTTCTTACTGCCTTGTGCATCGCTAAGAAGATGATCCTCATGAACTGGAAGACAAAAAATAAACTATGTATTACTCAGTACAGAAATTTATTAGTAGATCATGTTAGTTTAGAGAGAATGTCTGCTTCTTCTAAAAACAAATTGGAGGAATTTGACTCTCTTTGGTTCCCACTGCTCAGCTCCATTACTTAGTGGGGGTGGTGGGCTGCGGGCTCTGCTCCTGATGTGCTTTGTGGGGGGGTGGGGGGGGACTCCGGGGGCCTGGGTAGCTGGTAGCCTCCTGAGGCTGGGGTCCTGGGGCGACCTTCTGGTGATGTCTGTGTGCCTGTCCTGGTTGATGGTGGTGGGGGCTTGGATGGTGCTGCCTTCGGTCCTGGGGTGTGGGCGGGGTGCTTGGGGGGGTGGTGCCGGCCCTCGGTCGGTTGGCTGGTCTTCCCTGTGTGGCTTGGGGGCTGGGGTCTGGGGCCCCGGCACTGGGGCCGCGCCGGCTCCCGGTGGGCCCCCCCTGGCGCGGGGGGGGCCTCTGCTGTCCCGGCCGCGCCGCCGGGTGGGGTGGGTTGGCCTGACGTCGGGATGTCCGGTCTACGCTTTTGGGGCCCTGGGGTGCCTGCATTGCAGGGGGGTGGGGTGGGGGATGGGGCCGCGGTGGGGTGGTTGGGGGGGACTGGGCACTGCATTTCCATGCCCAGGCCAGTATGTCCTGTCGCCTGTTTGTGTCTATTGTTGAGTGAATGGGCATCTAGGAGGAGCGGGCCGCCCTCTGCGGTGGGGGCGAGGGCGCCAACCTCGGGTGCTGCAGTGCTCCGGGATGCTGTCACCGCGGCCCCGGGCTCACCTCCCCCTGCCCTGTGCTGGGGTGTGGGAGGTCGGGGTGCCTATTGAGCCAGCGGCCAGCTGGCTCTCTTCTTCCAGGATTTTTCCTGGTCATATGCCCCCCCCCCCTCCCCCTCCCCATACACAAACACACACACACACACACACAGAATACACATCACTCACAGATGTAGGATGGAGAGGCCACGTGGAGAGCTGCACCACCACTTGCCTCTCCGTTTTAATTGCACTTTAGTCATTATAACTCACAACACATACACACTTACACCCTGATACACATAGGACCTTTGGGGCAGGCATGTTACTCAGAGGTTGATGAGATGGGCCGCTGAGGTGGCCCCACTCGGATCCTCGTCACTGTCTGTCTCCAAATTTTATTTGCACTTTAGACATGGAGGGTTTTGGGGGGGCAGTGTGGGCAAGCGCTGACGACCAACAGTTGGCGCTTGTGGCATAACTGTCCCCTCAATTTTAACTGCACCCTATACACCTCATTCACTCACAAACATTAACACATAGACCTACAAGTTGGGGAGGAGGAGGGGTGGATGGGTCATCTTACACCCCGATTTCTTGCGTCTCGCCCGGGGTAGGGGTCGGGTGGTTCCTTGGGGACCGGGCTGGTGGCGTCCTGGGGTCGCTGTTGGCCCTGGGGTGGTTTCCACTTGCCCCGCCTTCAGAGGGTGGGTAGCTATGGATGAATGTGTGTCTTTGTGTATTTGTCACCGTCTCCGTGAGTATGGGTGGGTGAGTGAATGTGTATGTATGGCATATCTGTGTGTGGGTAAGTATGTATGGGCATGTATGAGTATCTGTGTATAAATGTGTACACGGGTGTCTGGGTGTGTTTGTATGTATGGCTGGACCTGGGTCTGGGCCTTGTGCCTTGCCTCCTGGCCACTCCTTGCTGGTTGCCTCCTCCCCCCTACCCCCCTGGGATGGGGGTGCCTCGGGGTTCCTGGGTGGGGCTGGGTGTTCTGGCGTGGGTACTGGCCTGCCCCCCTTGGGGGTGCGGTGCGGGGCTGCGTTGGCTTCTTCGGCGTGGGGGGGGGCTCTGTGGAGGGTCGGGCGGTCCTTGGGTGCCGTGGGCCCGGGAGCCCTGCCGCCGGCCAGTGCAGGGGGCTGGCCGCTGGGGGGGGGGCTGGCTTCTCATCGCCTTGGGTTCCCTGGAGCCCTCGCTCCTCGACTGGGGGGGCTCCGTCTGAGACCACCCTCTCCCGGCTGCTGGGGTAGGTGTGCGGTTGTCTTTGGACTGAGTGGCCGGGGGTCTTCCTGGCTCTTGGTGGGCTGCTGGTGGCCTGGGGTTCCGGGGGCTTTCCGTACCTGCCTCTGGCTTCTGATGGGTGGAGCTGCAGCGTTTTGCCCTCATTGGTAAGTACGTTCCATGACACAGACACAAACATGACACAGACACAAACGCCCACTCAATCACAACTCAACAAAATTGTTGGTGTGCGTAACATGCTTTGTTAGTTTTGTTTTTCACACACAAATTTATTTTTGCAAGTATTGATAGTATTTTTTTATATGTTAAAGTGATGAAGTATCTGATTAATAGACTTGTGCTCTTTCCCCTTTTTTTTTTTTTTTTTTTGCTCCCTTTCTCTCTCCCTTTTTCTTCTCTTTATTTTCCTCTTCTTCAGCCTGTCAGCTCTGGCTGTTACATAGTATGTGGAAAAATAACTCAGATAAATAAAATAAAGGGTTAAAACAACAACAAGAAGAGCCTATTGAGAACCTATAGAGCTCATCTTGAAATAGCAAATATGTTTGGCACAACAACGCATTCAGATCACAGTTCTGCTTGCAAGATCTACCAGACATGACAGGCTAAAAAAAAAAAAAAAAAAAAAAAAAAAAAAAAAAAAAAAATCGAAACTATCGATGGAATAGCACCCTCACTTCATTTTTTTAAAATGGAGAATTCAGGTGGACTCGGACACGGTTTGCGGATCCGTTATAGAGCCCATGATCACCAATTTAGGTGACTTTCATTGGAAAATATGTTATATGAGATACATACTCTGAAATACAGAAACCATAACTTTCAAAATGTTGATTTAAGTCACTTTAAATCTCATAACACCTGAGCAGTACCACAGATTGATCGACTCCATGCCACACCGCATTGTTGCAGTAATCCAGGCAAAAGGAGCCCAAACTAAGTATTGAGTGCTGTACATGCTCATACTTTTCATGTTCATACTTTTCAGTTGGCCATTATTTCTAAAAAATCCTTTTTTAGTATTGCTCTTAAGTAATATTCTAATTGTCTGAGATACTGAATTTGGGGTTTTCATTAGTTGTCAGTTATAATCATCAAAATTAAAAGAAATAAACATTTGAATTATATCAATCTGTGTGTAATGAATGGATATAATATACAAGTTTAACTTTTTGAATGGAATTACTGAAATAAATCAACTTTTCATGATATTCTAATTTTATGACCAGCACCTGTATGTGGTTTTTGTCATAGTAACGGCAAGAATTAAAAACTACTTTCACCCCTGGTTATAACCTGCTCTAATTAACTTTTGTTAAGCACTAAGGTAGATAATTTACAACACTGAAGGTGTAACTAACGGTATTTACCAGAGCACATATTTATTAAGTGTATATAATTATGTTCTGACCAGGACTTATGGCAAAACAGCAACAAATTGAATCAATTTCAATATGTGTTTTAGCAATATTAACTTATCAAACAGTTTTATATACACTGTGTATAAAAGAAGAAGAAGAAGAAGAAGAAGAAGAAGAAGAAGAAGAAGAAGAAGAAGAAGAAGAAGAAGAAGGTGAAAACAGTTTAAACAAGTCAACAAAAATGTTTTTTTCTTCCCTAGGAAACCCTTCCATTTTTTTCCCCCGGTGCTGCTAGCATGTGGCTGTTAGGTGAATCAGTCCTGTATGTTTTAGCTGGTCCTCCTGGGAGCGTTTTCATTTCAGGATGGGTTCAGGATATTCTTTTGTTGCACCCCAGAGATTAATGGGTGCCTTGGGAAATTGTTCAGAGTTATATGTAACATGCTGCTAACAAACTAACTGTGCACACGACTAACTGCTAGCAGTGTATTAACTCAGCTGGTTTAACATCTCCATCCACTCCACATGACCCAAATGACCCCGGGTCCTAGAGACTTTGCACAGACCTTGTAGACATGTGGGATGTTTTTAAAGCTTTATTTATGAAGCATACACATAAGTAGAATAACAATATAACTTACAATATAACTATAATCCAAGACAGAGCTGCACTACACTACAGACAGATCTATGGTCTACAAGGCATCATAATGATGATCTTTACCTTAAATGAATTATATGAATATTTCTGTTCAACTTGTAAACAAGCAACAGGTAACACAGAGAGAATGAAAATTTCCATGGGTTATGAGCAGGAGGTCTCTTTTCAACTGATAGTTATGAATCATGTTTCACAGAGTACATACGGAAATGTTTGTAATCAGGTAAGTGAGCTTTTATAGTATCTTGGTGCTGGGATTTATTTTTTTGCCCCATCTGTCCATCTATCCAGCTGTTTTCTGCTGCTTATTCGGGTCCGAGTCTCAGTAGTTCCCAGGATTCCCTCTCCCCAGCCAGCTCCAGCACCTCCAGCTCTTCTTGAGGGACACCAAGGCATTCCATGGCCAACTGAGAGACATAATCTCTCCAGCTTAGGCCTGCGCCTTCAACCACTGCCAATCCACAAAGCAGTCAAACCCTATGGCTCTTCCCACAGGTGGTGGGCCCACAGGAGGACACATAACCTACCCAGCACATACTCTAAAACAAGGCCCTTCCCCAGGCCTGGCTCCAGGGCATGACCCTTGTATCCTTAGTCCTTGGTGATGTCTTTATTCTTAAAATGCATATGGAAGATAACAGTAGGCCTAAATATATATATATAAAAAAAAAGAAGTCATGAGCACTATTATACCTGTGATCATAAAGTACAGCTGTAGTTTATGATTTATGATGCAGTTGTGTCAAACGTGAGATCAATTTAAAATGAACCTTTGAGGTGAGGATGTTTAGCTAAATGCCTGCTGCCTTGGTGCCTCTTCCTCTTCCTCCTGTATCTCTGGTAGGAGGGACTGAGACATGAGGAGTCAAGGAGAGGAATTAAGGATGTATAATCTGGAAATTGAGAAAGGGGGTCTGCCTGTACCTCCCTATGTGTTTGTGCTTTTGTCTTCCTGGTTTATTTAGGTAATGGCTTTTCTTTGTGTCTCATGTGCTTTTACGTCTGGTCTTTGTCTTCCCTCCAATTCCCTGATTGTTTTAAACTGCTATTAGTTATTTTCACCTGTGTCTTGTTCCTCCTCTGTCAGTTCATCCATTGTGCTGCTTAGTTCACTGGTTGTTTTGCCCTGTGGTGCTCTAAGTTTCACACTGGACCCATGTTTTTTGGTTTTCTGCTTTCTTTTGGGTTTATTGGCTAAATAAAGGCTTGCCTTTTGTTTACATGTCTGCATTTGAGTGCTGCATTTGGGTCCTGTCAGCACTAGTACCCACATCTGACATGTAGAAGTGTAATCCAGCCATTTAATCTTGGGATAATATTTGTATAATGTTATGTCTTGCTTGGATCACTGAGTGGCATGACAACAGATATATTATAGTGATTTATCATTGTGTTTTCAATTTTCATATAAAAACAAATTGTTTCTAAGACTTAAAACTTAAAACATTTAAATAGACTTAAATAAGGTCACTTCTGAAGTTTGAACCATAAAAAAACGCTACAGATTTGGTTATAGGTTTTGATCAATCAATGGATATTTAAAAATCATATTTCATTTTTATATACCATACAAAGCCTTTTATCAAAAACACACACAAAAACATCCATCCATCCATCCATCCATTTTCTTCCGCTTATCCGGGGCCGGGTCGCGGGGGCAGAAGCCTAAGCAGAGAAGCCCAGGCTTCCCTCTCCCCAGCCACCTCCTCCAGCTCATCCGGAGGGACCCCAAGGCGTTCCCAGGCCAGCCGAGATACATAATCTCTCCAGCGTGTCCTGGGTCTACCACGGGGCCTCTTCCCGGTGGGACATACCTCGGATTCAGGAGGAACAATGCGGTTTTCGTCGTCCACACAAAAACATTAGAAAAATAAATATCTTTTTGGATTTTTGAAGATTTTTAAAATAAAAATGGTCTCTGAAAAAACAGATTAAAGTTATGCCTTTGTGTGACAGTATTGTGTATTTTTTTTTAAGGTTTTTGATTGGACATCGGCTGCTTTTTCACTTTTTCGATCCTTGTATCTCACTATTTTCAGAGGAGTGCTTTTTATTTGTTAAGCCACCTAACACTGATCTGTGGTTTATTCAAGCATAAAAAGGCACCTAAAACATTCAGCAGATGGACACTATGTCCTTAAGAAATAGGAAAAAAAAAAAAAGTCCAGATTCAGTTGATTTGTCTGCTGTTCAGTCAGAGGGTGGCTATCATAAGGAGCCATTCTTAAAGAAGGGAAACAAGGAGAAAACCTGAGGTATGTCAAATTAAACAAAATGTAGACTGAAAATGACTGGCAACAGGTGATTTTGATCCTCCATGGAAAACCTCTGATGGGCAACAGCTTAATTTTTCAGCATGAATGATCCCAAACACACTGCCAGTGCAGATCTCAATAGAAAAACAGAGTATGGAACACTATCAGCCATGGATTGCCCTCCCCAGAGCACGAACCTCAACAATATTGAAGCAGTGTGGGATCATCTTGACAGAGAACAGAACAAAAGGCAGTCAGTGTCACTACTGGTAGCATTAGGCAATAGCTGGACTCTACAGAGGCTGCACAGGCAGTTCAACTCCTCCAGGATGGCACATCAATATGTGTCATTGCTAGAAGGTTTGTGGTGTCTCCCAGCACAGTCTCAAGAACATGGAAGAGATTCCAGGAGACAGGCACTTACTCTAGGAGAGCTGGACAGGACCACAGAAGGTCCTTAAACCATCAGCAGGATTGGTATCTGCTCCTTTGTGCAAGGAGGAACAGGATGAGCACTGCCAGAGCCCAAATGACCTCCAGCAGGCCACTGATATGAATATCTCTGACCAAACAATCAAAAACAGACTTCATGAGGGAAGCTTGAAGGCTCAACATCCTCTAGTGGGCCCTGTGCTCACTGACAGGCATCATGGAGCCTGACTGGCATTTGGCAGAGAATACCAGAATTGGCAGGTCCACCACTGGTGCTCTGAACTTTTCATAGATGAGAGCAGATTTGCCCAGAGCACATGTGACAGATGTCTGGAGAAGCTGTGGAGAATGTTATTCTGCCTGTAACATCCTTCAGCATAAATGGTTTGGTGGTGAGTCAGTGATGGCCTGGGGAGGCATATCCATGGAGGGATGCACAGACCTCTACAGGCTAGGCAACGACAGCCTGACTGGCATTTGGTATTGTGATGAAATCCTCTGGCCCACTGTCAGACCCTGCACTGGTGCAATGGTCCTGGGTTCTTCCTAGTGCACAGCAATGCCCGGCCTCATAATCATGATATCAGTTCCTCCAGGAACTGCCAGCATACTCTAACCACATGAAAACCCCTTACTCATCTGACCTAAATCCAACACGTTGCCCCATCTGTATCAGTGTAGATATTCAGCATGTTTTTTTTTCTTTTTCATTTGAGATCTGATGTGTTTTCAGAGTGTTCCTTTAAATTTTTTGAGCAGTTTATATATGAGAGTATGCCAGCATGAATGAACTGACACTTTCAATGGTTGTAATATATGCAAACATAGCAAAATACAAAATGGCCCTTCAGCATTAAGCTCTCACATTTATGTGGCTAAAACTAACACTAACTATGTGGCTAAAACTAACACTTAGAGGCATCAGTATGCTCATCAATATCATTTTCAATGAACATCATTTTTTTTATTGCACATTACAGGCTTTTATTTATATCAGCCACATGTGAACTGCATACTAATTCAAAACAAATATAGAAAAAAGGCCCTTTGAACAGCTCTATAAAGAGTATATGTATGTTATAAAATCTATTTTTGTTTTTATGCAGTTTTAACATAAAAACTATACATTTCTATTCAGTAGCAAGTATCAGGATATTTATTCAAATGCCTTCTGCAAATTTCTCACAATTTGGGTATGGTTTGTTTGAAAGTGTTGCTCTTTGTTGTTTACTCATACATAAGTGTACTGTGCATATCTGCTGACTGTATTATCTTGTTGTATATTTTTTCAGGAGATGCTAGTTTTAGCACAGCCTCCTCCAGAAAAATAAGTATACATGCAGCAGTGTACTTTATCTGTTGTGGCTGTTATTACAGGTAAAAGATATAAAACAATTAAACAAAAATGTGTTACTGACATATTTTTTGCGCACATCCTTGAAAACAGGAATATGAGTATTATATCTAATGTGGTAAATCGATATTTTGTAACCTGAAGCTTGTCTTTCCAGCGCTTTGCTGAATCTGTGCCACCAAGAATTCAGGCAGTTCTGAAGGCAAAAGGGGGTCAAGTCAACTTTTCAAACATTTTTATGTCTCCGTGGCCATTTAAATCAAAGTTAGTGTACATAATGCTTCAAATTTTTTTCTTCTTGTTTGTGGTCCCATGTATCTGTGTGTGTGTATGTGTTGCAGGTTTAGCTCTGGTGCTGATTATCAAGCTGCATCCAACAGGTATTTTTCCTTAACTCGTGCTATAATACACTGCTCTTTTGTTTGCTTTCCATAAAGGAGAAAACACAATATTTATTTGATCTATTTTCTTGCCTTAGTACAAAACTGAAAGGTGGTGTTTATAAGAGAGGAAAATTCAAGCATGAAAATGGTAAATCTGTCTATCGTTTCTCTCTAAAGAATTTGCAAGTACCTTTTTCAGATGATGATACATGAACCAACTGTCAGACCACTCCTCTTACTGTGCTCCTCATGTAAATGTTTTAGGAGACTGCATCGGTGTGGCAATTGTCTATCATCTGTCCAAACATGAACTGGAAGAAATGGGCCAGACAAGGTGATGTTCTAGATGGTCTCAGTGTTTTTGCAATTTTGTGATAACCCTGGGAGTTTGTAGACAGTACTGAGCGTGTGTCAGGCATCAGACAATGCATAGATCAAAAAGAGAGGTTTCAGTGAGTCTTACAATGAAATTGATCAGCTTTCATTAGACATAGATCTTATGGTGGTAGTGGACATTTAAAGGTCAATATTTGCCAAGATATAGTCTGGTGATTTTGCACTTTGTTTCACCAAAATTTTCAACACAAAAACATGAGAAGCCATTGGTTCATATCTTTATCGATATTTCTACGTTACACCAAGTGTTGAACTTTTAAATCTTGCCATTGACAAATACCACACATATAACTAAAAAACACACAAAAAAAGTGTCATTTAAAAAGTGTTATTTAAAAAAAAGTAAAAAGAAGTTGACGTGCAAAAACCTCACTCTGAAAACAAACTAAAAAAAAAAAATAAATAAAAACAAAAACAAAACGAACACACCCAAAAATATAACCCTTTCACCTTTAAGAGCAGTAAAAGGATGAGTACGTTCCTGTGACGTCATGACGCAGCGTTTATCGCGGACGTAAACACGGATGTTTGGTTCACGTGGAGGGAAAAGTGATCATGACACCGATGCTCGAGCGTTTCATCAGCCCCGGGAAAGGTAACGGTCTCCGGGCGACGGGAAGGATACGCAGAGGAGAGCTGGTGATATCCGCCGAGCCGCTGGCCTGCTGCGTGTCCAACAAACTGGCCAGAGAGGTCTGCCACCACTGCTTCACACGGTAAGAAGACTGGTGGCGCTCACTCTGTCGGTGTGACCCGCGTACATCGTGCTATGGGAAGAGAACGCTGCTGGGTGGTTAATATTGTGCATCTGTGTAGATAGAGTCGAGTTACTGTGGTGGTGGTTATGGACTCGCTCCTGGCTTTTGTCACCCTTGTACGAAGATTAAGTAGATAATTGTTTCCCTTAACTATTAGTTTAAGTTTATCAAAGGCGATAATACGGCCTACTGTGCGTCATAGATTCTGTATGTATGAGTGACGGCATGTATATTTGGATATTCCTCGGTCCTCCTGTTAATTGATGAAGGATAACATTAGTAGATGCAATTCTACAACTGGCCACAAGATGGCAGCAGGGCTCTTTCACGGAGGACAAACTTCAGTTATAATAATCTAACTATATATATATATATATATATATATATATATATATATATATATATATATATATATATACACACACACACACACAGCAGAATCTCTCAATGTAGTGTGTGTGTGTGTGTGTGTGTGTGTGTGTGTGTGTGTGTGTGCGAGTTGTTTTTGATATAACTTTGTTAAAAATTTATTTAAAAGAGTTTTTTTTATTGTTTTTGATTGTAATTATCTTCTTCTTGATACAGCTCAAGTAGATGTTGCTCTGGAATGACTGGAATTACTTTTGAGATACATTTCTCACATCAGCATTGACATGTTATTAATCTTCAATTAATTAATCTCCAATCTCATTGTACATCCTGTATAATGACAATAAAGGCATTCTATTCTATTCTATTCTATCTTCCACTAGCCGTGCATTTAGTGCATATGTCCGGTTTAACTTGGCAGGAGTTACAAAGGTTCACATTAAACAATTATAGTCTGTTCAGCTGAGGCATGTAAGCACTGTCTGAGTATGAGTCACAAGTTTTTACAGGACTCTGCAGTCCTATGGAAAATTAAGTACACCCTTATCTATTCCATAGGACTGAAAAGTAAGTAGCAGCCAGGTGCTGCTAATTAAATGTACTTGATCGACTGATCATCATGAAGTGTGACCACCTTTATAAAATAAGACGTTTTGGCAGTTTGCTGGTCTGAAGCATTGAAGTGTGTGTTAAAAGACAATTTTCCAAGGAATGGACGTCCCAGTAAATTCACCCCAAGGTCAGACCATGCAACGATCAGAGAAACTGCAAAGCTACATCTCAGATTCTCTCAGTTTGCATGTTAAATGTTGATGTTCATGATAGTATAATTAGAAAAATGCTGAGGAGGTATGGCTTGTTTAGAAGGGATTCTAGAAGAAAGTCTCTCTAAAAAAGAACATGGCAGCGTGGCTTAGGTTTGCAGGAGATGCATCTGAATAAACCACACAACATCTGGAACAATCCCCCTTGGACAGATGCCAAATAATATTGTAAAGAAAGCTTGGAAATGTTTTCATCTATTTTTTTGTTTGTTTTTGTGCAAGGACTCATGCATGATTTTGAAGCTCTGTCCTTGTATGCTGCTAAATTAATTTGTCATATGGGCTGTGTCATTTGTCATTAGGCTACCAAGTAGCAAAAGTAATGCAATGCAATGTTTTACCACATCAGTGTGTACACGGCAGTGAATTAGCCTCAGATTGTTTGTTGGGGTACGTAGGTATTCATGTCTGTTTTTTCTTTGGAAACTCTAAACTGTTTCTCATTTATTACAATCTTTTTTTCATTTTTCCTGATTGTATGCAGGAAGGTACATAATATCCTTTACTTACATCAATCTGATGATTTTTCCTTTGTTTCATCTCATTTGCTGCTGCTATTTCTTCAGCTGGCTGCTTAATGGCAGCACTGTGGCTTTCTCTTCTGCAGCCAAACCCACTCAGTCAGGTTAAATAGATGTATATGAATTTAATGAGGCTGCTAAGGAGAGAAACAAGTGGGCTCATTTCTGGTGCAAAGTGTTAATTACTGTGGGCTATAAACAGTACATATATGATCCTCAGTAACAAATGGACAGAGACAATCTACTGATGGGATCACAACGGCTGTGACACTGATCTTGAATGAAGCAAGTGAGGCCTGCAGTCCTTTAGACGTTGTTCCGGGTTCTTTTGTGACCTCCTGGTTGAGTCGTTGATGCGCTCTTTTAGTAATTTTGGCAGGCTGGCCTCTCCTGGGAAGGTTCACCACTGTTCCAAGTTTTCTCCATTTGTGAGTAATGGCTCTCACTGTGGTTCACTGGAGTCCTAATTTTTTTTTCACATAAGGCCAAGTAGGTTTGGATAGCTTTTTATCCTCCTGCCCGATATAAAGCAGGAGGATATAGATCGATAGATCGCTCAATCAATCTATAGATAGGTACTTTATTGATCCTGAAGGAAATTAGCTTAATATGAGATTAGCTTAATATGCACAATAAATAGAATCCAAACAATTGAGGTAAAAAATTATACAAACAATACAGACTAACAAACTATACTATATATAAACTATACTATTATACAAACTCCAAGCTCATTGTACATTCTGTATAATGACAAATAAAGCCATTCTATTCTGCTATACTAAGCTGTACAGGGGCTTAGTGCATTGAGACAAGGAAACAAAACAAAGAACACAGGGATATGAATGAGTCTGATAGTGCAGTATACATATATAAATGTGCAGAGGCAGATGTGCAAATAATACAGTGCAGTAATATATAGTAGTAAAGTGATTGTCGTGTGTCCGCCTGTCTGTGAAGTTTTACCTTTCTTGTCCATAGACAAAAAGGAGTTGAGCCGTGAAAATGTGGCATATGTGTTCTTTACTCTTCAAATATGTGCAACACGATATTTGTCCGTCCATCCGTCCATCTGGGTGTCTGTTTTTGAGGTTTTATCTAGCAACTGACTTGGGTCACTGAACAGCTGGCAGTAGCTAGATAGTGAGAAACTGGGCATTCCCAACTTTGATTAACCTGTGATGCCAACTTCTGATTGGCTGAGCATTGTCTATCATGTTGGTCTGGGATGATTCATGGCCATAAATAGTACAGGAGATGACTCATCATTGATCAATATTAAAGCCATACCTACTGTTCAGCAATATTGCTCAAATGCAAACAACATGGTTTCCTTATGATTATAGTGATGTTATAGATAATGCAGTGATATCAGCAGAGGGTGCATTATGTAATAATATTCCTGTAATTAAGTTATATATAAGCCCTTCATAAATCATGTTGACTCTATTGTTTACTAATATAAGCAAACATATTACACATAAAAGCACATAGAAACATTGGAGTCACTTTATGGCAGACAATCACTTTTTGGCACAACACCGGCAACACCCTCCGCCGCCTCAACATAAAAATGACAACCACAAAACGAGGGTGAATCAGCCATGTTTAAGGGCAGCATTTCCTCTACTGCATACTGTCCGACCAACTTCTTCACCGTATAGTATACGCCCTTGTACAAGTGTGTAGTATGTACTTTCTCTAATTTGTTTACCGTGGAATTTTTTTGTGTCTCCTCTACGATGGGGTTACCAAAAAGTCTCTGTAGAAATGTTAAACATTATCACAGAATATCAATCCCTTACATCATGCTTAAAATTGTTTTGATTTAATGAGTTTTGTTAACATCGAAAACATATTTTTGCTGAAATATGATATCTTTACTAACCCATGGGTGACTAAAGGCGTTTGTATATAAAGTATATGTTTAGGCCAAGACCTCCAACATTTTTCTTTTAGTAGCATAAATTGAATATTCTTTTATGAGATTGCATGAGAAAATATGTATCTGTGAACAGCTGATAGTGATGATATTACTGAAAGCATACATACCTGTTTTGGGGGAAACTGAACACACTGCAGCACAGTTGTATGGCAAATGTGGAGCAGTCCATTTTAACTTAAGTAGGACGGATATATTTCTTGAGTTTCTGTCTCACTGCCTTGTTAGGGAATGAGTGGGTCATCACAAGACAGGCTCCAGTTGTGAAACAGCACTGACAGTCAATGATCAGCACATTTGGCACTGCAGTACATCCACTTTATCCACGGGTAATGACGTTAATGTGGGGGATGGAACGATTCTATTCACTTAACTGTCCAAGTGCCCCAGAGATACATGCTGCACCTCATGCTGCTTTGTTACAGCAGTAGAAGACTAGCTATTGCTATGTGCTGATAGCTGCAGTGTATGCTTCCTCTCTGTTACTCAAATGAAAGCTTAGATAATAGAATAAGAATAGATAATAAACACTCTGCAGGAATGTCAATATGGAGAACTGCTGATACATGAACTAACAGCAGGACCGGGCTGTTTATTTTCTCTCATTTCTTTTTTTTTTCCAAGCTGGTTCCTTTGCATAGTGACAAGATGAACATGGATCAGCCAGCAGATAGGCATTTGGGAATGCAGATGTTATGTGTTTATTTACAAAGTCAGTACTGGAGATGTTAAGCCAGTCATTGTAGTAATTGTTTGAAAGAAAGTGGGCAAAAAAAAATCCTTCATAAGTCACAGAACTTAAAGCTAGGAGATTAATGTTTAGGTCCGGTGTCCTACCATTATTTTTTTGATTAGTTTTTGATTCTTTTTTTTTTTTTTTTGGTGATCTAAGGAAACATAACACATAAAAAGTAAAATCAAAAAGTACAATAAAGGGAAAACCAAGAACCACACAAGCCACACAAGAGGATAGCGAGAGAAAGAAAGGGAAAGATAAACAGCGAGAGAGCAAGAGGTGGGAGGGCCGTCTCTCAATACAGTAACGAGTTAAGATCCTCCACAACTTGGGCCCAGAGTTTAAGTGTGTCTTCCTTAGCACCATGCTTTCGGCCTGTGGACAGTTTAGGACAAGCAACATCAAAGTAAGCAGCCATTGCTGCCGAGTAAACAAGTGATGATGTTTCACACCAACACACATTTCTGGGCCTTATGCAGTTACAACTATTGCAAATCATTTAAAAAAGTAGACAGTCCAGGACATTCCCGTAAACATGTGATAAAAGTTGTCTAAGGGGCAAAGTGACTAATTTGGGTCAGCCTTAAGTTTCATGCTATTTCATGCAAAAAGTCAGGATTCCTGGAGCACCGATGGTGTCCCATCCAATCAAAACTAGGACTGAGGTCCAGAATATCTGTCCGCTACAGCGGAACCAGTGGCAGTGGGCAGTATGTTGGACCTCTCTTCCCTCGAGTCTCACACAACAGCTTGAGTAATGGGTGTTTGTTCAGTGAAATCTGCAATTGGACATCTTTGTGGCAGTTCGCAGCTGCAGATAGAAGAAAAAGGTAGATTGAACTTCATGAACTTCCCAAAAAATGCAAATATTTGCCCCATTTTCTATAATATATCGCCCACCTTGCAAGTCTCTTAATATGACATTTTTTTTCATATGGTGCATCTCATAATCCCACTCTTGGACTAAGGGTACTGTATCTCCCCTCCAATCCCATCAAGGAATCTATCTGGCTGTCATAATCCTGGCTTGAACCCAGCTTCTAATATGTTTATCAGCATCCGTCCAGACTGACCCATCCCATAAAACAAACAGTCTTGCGCTAAGTGGTTCTGGGATCGCTGAAATTTTATATACAATTTCATGAACCCTTTATCAAAATTGCTGTGCCTTATCACACAACTGTAGTATGTGAATGAAATTAACTTCTTTGGACTTATATCTCCAACAGTCTGGTGTAGCCCTCAGTTCAAGTCTAAAGAATCTTAAGAACAGCCATAATTTTTAAGTCAAGGCTACAAAACAAGTGGTGATGTTTTAGTAGTAACATGTATTTTCAATGATCCTTATTCACACAGCTGCTAGAGGTTTCTTATTTATAAAAAAAATATGAGTGGTCATGATAAAAAGTGCAGTATGGGAATGTTTTTTGGGGGGGTATGGGAATGTTTTTTGGGGGGGGGGGGGGTGACAGTGTCTCCTTCTCACACATAGTTTTAGGACTTCTGGCTACAAGCTTTAAACACTGTAACTTCACATGTATTCAATAGATAAAAAAACACATATTCAACCTTTATACAAGAACAGAGAGTTATAACAACATTAAATCAATAAAGAACTAGAGTTTATGCATCAGCAGAATTCAATTATTTTTCTCTGAGCTGGGGCAAACACAGGCTCCTGTGTGGGTGGGTGGAGGGTGATGTAGAATGGGACACAGGCCATAGGTCATGTTGACCATGTTTTTGAGATATTGAGTAGGTGTTTTTTTGCTGCATTCATCAACCTGAGTGTCTTATTATTGACTTTGACATTAGGGAAGGATCTGTAAGTTGTGTTATCCCAAAAAAAAACAGTAAGGATGGCTCGTGCACACGCACATCGAGAGCACGGTCTCAGAGATGCGAGGCGTGTTTTTCCTGTTTTCACTAAAAACACAATTAGTCTCACAGCATGACTGAGTGTTGAAGAATGTGTGCAAGTGTGCAATTATTTGTGCGACTGTATGCAAGAACAGAGAGCTGTACTTCATGCTTGTGTGCGTGCGCGTGTGTGCGTGCAGGAAATGAGCAGGTAGTGGGGTAGGGGGCTTCAAAGCTGAAGTTAATTACAGGCCTTGAAGGCTGTATGTAAGTAATGACTGATAAATGCCGAGGGAGTACATACACACACACACACAAACGCACACAAAGAGGCACACACATCTCAGTAGGATCAAATCGCCAGAGGTCAACAAACAAACAACTATTAGAGGTTCTCAGACTCACAGAGTGAGGAGGGGGGTGAGGAGCGATGATAGGGGGAGCAAAGACAGGAAAAAAGAGAAGATTTTTTTTTTTTTTATGTATAGTCAGAAGAATTCCTTACCATTCACATGGCACAAATGCAAATTCAAGCCACATTGCTTGCTAATTAACTAGAAAACAAGGTGTAACAATCTCTTTGGCTTCAGGTTTTTCCTTTTTGGATCCCTGAAGTGCCTTTGAAATTCATCAGAGGTAAATTGTTTTTAATTGAAAATAATTTTTTATATAATAATTTTTCATAACATTTTTAGCTCTTTATAATAACTGTACACTCACAGTACACTTCATTAATTACTCCTCACTAGTACTGTGTTGAACCCCCGTTTGTCTTCAGAATGGCCTTAATTCTTCATGGTATAAATTCAGCATGATGCTGGAAATATTCCTCAGAGATTTTGGTCCATATTTACATGATAGCATCACACAGTCGCTGCAGGATTGTCGGCTGCACATTCATGACGCAAATCTCCCCTTCCACCCCATCCCAAAGGTGCTCTATTGGAATATATATAGTGAAGTGTTTAGTCTGTAAAGTCTTTTTATTTTGAAAATCAGATTCTGTTTACCATTCCTGTGTTTGGCTTCCTGCCCTCCTCATCTGCTCTGTGCTGCTTGATGTGGTTAAAAAATAGACCTGGTGTTACATTTAGTGCTTCAGAAAGGAGAGCTGCTTCTTAAACGCGTTGCGTCATGTCTGGAATCACAATCATTGTCTTTAGTGAGGGGTAAATGTGTGGGACAAGGGGATTTAGTCATACCTCTGTAATCTATAGTCCCAAGCATGGTGTTTTTTTTTGTTTTTTTTTTACAGTTCCAATTAAAAATCTTGATTGACTTGCAGATTTTGGGCTGTAATTGGTAACTCAGTGAGAGGGTCACACTCATACTGACAGTTTAGGATTTGTTGATTTGTCTCTGGAAAGAAAAAAAAAAAAAGAGGAAGTTCCAGAAAAAGATGGAAATGGAAAAGATACAACTCGATCTCTGTTGGACAGATAACACATCAAACATACACACACTTGAAAGGATTTTTCCTCTTTGTTTGACAGACCAAAGAAGAGCTCAGATATGTTCTTTCTGCGTGTGTGTGTGTGTTTTGCCTTTGTGTGGGTTGGGGGGGCAGGATTGCATTATCTCTGTCAAGTAAAGTCTTTATATGTGACACCAATCTCTCACTCATTGTCTCTTTGGACCACACACGCACACACATACACAGAAGAGTGCAAACAACAATAACAAAACTGCTAAAGCTTTTGTCGTATTTATAGAGGGGAAACTTTTGATTGAAAGATGTATAAACCAGTTTTCTTGGGGTCTCAGGCATTTCAAAGAACATAAAAAATATTGACAGACAGTTGACTTGAGAGTTTTGTTCTAATTTCAGCAGAATATCAGTGTCTATTAGAGGGAAGCTGGTACAAAGAAAACAAAACCTGTTTTCACACATGCACTGCAGAACAATTCTAGATATTACCTGACAGAGGTGCATATGTGAATGCAAATGTCAGATGCAGCTGGATTGGACATTAAATGTTCTTTAATCAGCCAGCTCTCTCTGGGTCCAGCTTCCTCTCACAGAAGAAAGACATGCACTTGGGGTTAGGTTAATTGTCGATTCTGAATTGTCCATAGGTGTGAATATGAGTGTGAATGGTTGTATGTCTCTCTGTGTTAGTGCTGCAACAGACTGGCAACCTGTCCAGGGTGTACCCTGCCTCTCGCTCTGTGGCAGTTCAGATAGGCTCCAGCTGCCTCTCCCCCTATGACCCTGAATTGGATGGCCAGAAGAAAATGGATGGATGAATAACCACCCACCTGCTGTTCATGCCTTGTGTTTGTGAGGTACAGCTAATCAGATGAAAGCTGGCATAAAGTGAGGATGACCTTAAGGGATAAAACGCTGAAATGCTTAGATTTGCATCCTCTTCATACAAAAACTTGCAGAGTTGAAAATAAGCAAACTAGGCTCTAATTTACCTTTAGCATGCATCTTTGTCTGTCACACTCAGTTTGTGGATGCAACTTGTTAACCAAGCTTGCTAGTACAGCAGCTGGACACCAGTGTACGATTTGTGTCGGTCTTTAGCATCATTTCAGTGATACATTGGCACTGGAACTCAAGGATCCTCAGATTAGAGAGAGGTGGATGCTGCAACAGTTTGAAAAGATGAAACCTCCTCGTGAAAACTTACACCATCGCTTCTATTCCTATACCACCGCTAACTGGCAACACTTATTCTTTAGGAGAAGACTGCAGTGATTCCAACACACTCCAACCGCCAGTATAAATGGTTAGGCTTAGTTTATGGTGGCTGCATTGGTTCTTGCACGTGGCAGCTGGGAAGTCACCACAGCCATGTAACTGTTTGCAGCTGATTTAGACTTCTGTGGTGAAGCTTTGTAAAGCCTATGATGTAACCCATGCAAGTGACCGATGTTGTTACCAACATTCATGCTTTTACTTGGTGTTTTATGTGTTAATTATCTTGTGGTTGTGTCCCAGTGTCTTACATGTGGTGCCAGTCGACAGAAACAAATAAAATGCTGGGACTTTTTTTCCCTCCTTATTCCCACTCTTTGGTGTGGTCAGTTTTTTGTTTGTTTTTGTTTTTTTGTCCTACTTATCCCTCAAGTTTTTCCACTTCTTGATATATTCCCTCACATTCATTCCAATTTCCCTCCAGGAATTTTTTTGACATTTGTGAGTCCTTATATTGATAGTATGATTATTATTCCTTATAATTTCTATTCTCTCACTGATAAATTCAAAAACTGCAGTGAAAAAGTAGCAGGAAATGCGTAGAAGGAATCAACGAAACTGAGCAAGCCAACCAGTCACTGGCTGTTTTGACACAACTTAAAGTGTTATTTCTCATCAATGATAAGTATCACAAAAAGCTCCAGATCAGTGCACTAGAGGCCAAGAGGTGCACGACCCTGTTGGAATCTCACCAATCTGTGGAGCGTACGGTCATTCTTGAAGGTGACAACGGCAGACATAATCCGGGTGGCATGGGGCTGTGGTGACGTTGCAGGCAACAACCAATGCAGTGATATAAACTAAGCTTTAGCTTTTAATTTAGCACTCCACCCTCTTGTCCAAATATGGTTAAAAAAGTAACATTGTGTCAGCCAAAACATTAATGTTCTAA
Source organism: Archocentrus centrarchus (assembly GCF_007364275.1). Taxonomy (NCBI): domain Eukaryota; kingdom Metazoa; phylum Chordata; class Actinopteri; order Cichliformes; family Cichlidae; genus Archocentrus; species Archocentrus centrarchus. The sequence continues at coordinate 22,006,762 of NC_044348.1, forward strand.
TTTCTAATCTTCTAAATTATGAGTAGAAAACCAACGTCTGATGTCGTGGTCACTATGTCCATGTTCTGTACTCTGTGTTTCAGACAGAGGATGAGTCGAGGAGCTGAACTTACAGTAGGCCCAGTGCAAGATGAATAAGGATTATTTTGAATGCCATATTAAGCTGTTCTAGAAGAGTCCAAGAAAAAAAATGGAGTTGGAAACAAGCATAAGTTCTATTTAAATGTATTTTAGGATCAATTTACACACACACACTGATTAGAGTGTGTGAATGCAGTGGTATATGAAGCATACAGATTATTTCTTTAGATGCCTTTTGACAGGGCTACAGAGAGAGGAGGGAAATGGTTCAAAAGGCAAGTCACCGCTCTTCCTCCTCCTCCTCCTCTCTTAACCTGCTCCCTCCTTTTTATTCATTCTCCCATCTGCTTATTCCGACATAATGTCTTCCTCCCTCACCTCCCTCCTTCCGTATTTTTTTTCTTCCCATCTGTCTCCCTTCTATTCTCTCTCTGTTTTTCCTCACCCGTATCCTCCATCTTCTCATCCCTTATCATTCAGAAACATTTATTTTGTCCCACCTGCCCCTGCTCCCTGCTTCATTCCCGGGGTAGATTATTTTGCTTGCATCTGCTTCTCTCTCTTCTCCTCCTCCTCTTCCCCCTCCTCTCCTCTGTTCTTCATCTCCTGCAGTTAGATACCCAGGTGTCTCAAAACACACACACACACACACACACACACACACACACACACACACACACACACACACACACACACACACACACACACACACACACACAGCTGTATCATTTGCAAACCAAGTGATTTGCTGTAAACTGGGAACACACCTTCCCATGTGTGTAATGCTTGGTATTATTCATCTAGCAAGCACATCTGTTTATCATTTTTAACTCTACTTGTGGGGACTTCATGTATACACAAAAATTTTATTCGATCCTCTTGAGGGTGATTGCTTAATTTTCCTGGCATAGTTTGGCTTTGTGCAACACAATTAATGAAACACTGTTTTTCCAGCACATGCCGAACTTACAGTGTTTGTGTTAGTGTGTTTGTACTTGGAAGAAATTTGGATAAAATTGAAAGGCTCCCTGTTGATTCACATTATTGTGATCATAGATGGTGCATCTGCTACTTGTGGATGCTGATGTCTCTCTTCAACATAAAGGGGAAAACAACTAGAAAAAGACCAATGTGGACAAAATGAGTTTTCTGAACGCCATCTGAGATAAAAATCTCAAACATTCATGTACTTAACTCATTCATTTACTCAACCAGAAAAATATCTGTTTTGCTGTCTCAGACTGATCTGGATGAGGTTTCTTCCTTTAGATAATTACGGGTTGTGAATGCCAGCCCTGCAGTTCTTCTGACATTGAAATGGCTTTTTATGGAGCCATGTAAGTATCTGTACTGCAGGCATACTACATGGCTGTATTTCACAGTTAAAGGTTTTTGTGAGTTTTTGTTTGCATTTCAATCGGCATATCAGAAAACTGACTCGGCCACACGTTTCTCAAATGTAAATTCAAGTTGTTCAAAATTCGGCTGTCAGACATTAAAGTGAGATCAAACCACAACTAATATTTCTCCTGGTTTTATTCCATTTAAAACAGGTCCTAGTATGGTTTAGATTAGCTTTTAAAATTCTTGTGATCACCTTCAAATATACCACACATATCTATCTCCAATACTTATATATGATCTTTTTATGTCTAATCTCACAAATGCAAATATAACTCCTACACTTTGGAATCATTTTCAGTATAATACCATGTGTAAAGTATCCATATATAGTTTATCCTAACTTGTTTCCTTTTCTCTGGTTTTCTTTTTAATCTACATTTGCATTTCAAATGTTTGCTTGGATTATTATTGGATTATTGTAGATACTTTGTATCCGTTCTTAACTTGAACAGGATTCTGAATAACCAAAGAAATGACCAAACCTGCACTAGGGAAACAAATGCTTTCTGAAAAGGGGTTTCAACAGTTCAGACACAGGAAAAAAGCATGCCTTTTATGACCAGATATTTCCTTTGGGTCATATTTTGGGTTTGTGTGTGTGTGTTTCCATTGCACATAATCGCTAATAAGGCAACACGAAGGCGACTCATCATCATCCTGCGTGAGACCCTCAGGTGTCAGTGAATCATCCTCCAAACAACCATTAAGAATTCAGCAAGGGTTCTCAGACATCTCAAGATGCAGCTGTTCTCTCTAATGCTGTCTCTCTGACTGACAGACAGATAGTGCCAATTTACACTAAACTCACGTTGCTGTACCTGCAGTTTACTGACTGGTTTAACTCTGTAGTCTGTGCTGTTATAGCATAGGTGAACACAGTAGATGGCAGTCAGATCCCTTTAGAATGTGTTTATCATTTGGTCAGCACTCATGGCTGCCTTACATTTAAAGAAAAAAAATCTTGAGCCAACCCTCATGTCTTTTTATTTCCTTTCAGATGAGCCAAACTTTATTTTAAAGTGGATTTAAGCAATAATTCTCCAGGCTCTCAAAGAGCTTTCAAAATTTTCTTAGGAAATTAGCTGTTTTTCACTCATTTTCAGTAATACCTGACCTGTTAGAGAGGATTTTTTTTTTGTTTGTTTAAGCCACTTAACACTGACCTATGAATCATTAAAGCATAAAAAAGCACTTAACTAAAGGGATGAACCAGTGTTGTGTCTACACATAATGGACAACTTGGCAAAGAATCATTTTTTAATTATATCTTTAGGGACTTTGTTCCCATCAGCCTGTCACAAAAACACATCATTTGTTCTTATTTCCTTAGTTGAATCTAGGCAAAATGTCAACAATAACATGACAGACACAAAATGGTATTTTTGCAAAAACATGGAGATTCCCAAAGAGCTATTAGATGGAAATTTGGCATATCTTGGTATGGCATGGAAACTGGACAGGTAGTGGACATAAGAAGTGGCAGGTCTAAAAAACTATCTACAGCAGATGAACTGTATCTGAAAGTTATGTCCTTGGGAAATAGGACAAAATCCAGTGAAAACCTGACACAGGATCCAGGAGATGTGAAGCCTCCTCAGAAATGGTCTCAGTGGAAGGGTGGCTATCAAAAAGCCATTCTTCAGGAAGGGAAATGGGGAGAAAAGGCTGAGGTATGTCAAATTATTCAAGAACTGGACAGAAAATGACTAGCATCAGGTCTTATGAAGTGATGAATTCAAATTTGAAGTTTTTGGTTCTACTTATTGTCAATATGGTTGGGAGAGAGGTACAACAGTGAGAGTCTAAAGCCATGTTGAAAACATGGTAGAGGCTCTGTCATGGTTTGGGGCTGTGTTTCAGCCAGTGGTGTTGGGGATCTTTTAAAAATTGGTGGAACTGAGAATACAGAAAAGTACTGTGAGATTTTGATCCATTTGGAAAGCATTTGATGGCAACAGTTTCATTTTTCAGCATGACAATGATTCCAGACACACTGCCAATGCAGTTAAAGCATACCTAGACAGAAAGACACAATGGAATGAACTCAGTCATGGACTGGCCTCTCCAGAGCCTGGTCCTCAACATTATTGAAGTAGTGTGGGATCATCTTGACAGAACGGAACAAAAGGCAGCCACCATTCAAAGAAGAGCTTTGAAATGTCCTTCAAGAACCTTTTTCTGAAAACTGCTTAAAGAAAATTCAATAAAGTTTGCCTAAGAGAGTTCAGGCTGAGTTGAAGAAAAAATTTAGTCATATTGAATATTGACCTTCAAGCTCATTAGAATTCTACAAACTCTTTCTTTGTTTTATATACGGTTTGTCTGCATGTTTCAATAAATCCCTGCACTTTTTCCCACTTTCCTAGCAAAATATAAAGAACTGAGAGGAGGCTCAGGACTTTTGCATGGTGCTCTACATTGTAATGCAGAACAGTATCAGTGCTGGCAGTGAGTTTGTGCTAGAAGTGGCTTTGCTGCATGAGGAAGAGCTCATTCGTCAAGCAGTTTTGTTGTCTTCGCTATTTACAAGCACTGTAGACAAGAAGACCATTTTACGTCACTTAACTGATTAACTGATTAGACTGGAATTTTAGGGTGTAATAATTCCAGATGCCAACATATTGGCAGCATATTCTTAATGTAAATTAAGAAGAAGAAATACATGACAGCTGGGATAAGCTCCAAGCTGAAGGTGGTCAGGATGCAATAATTATACATTCACTGACCACTTTATTAGGTACACCTTGCTAGTACTGACTTAGACCCCCTTTTACTTTTACTCACAGCTCTGAGCAGCAGCCTTAACAATGGAGGTGCGGAACATGGTCCATTCAGACTCAGTGTCCTCAGCCTCCCTTGAAATGCTGTTGAAGTTATGCCGGAGGTGGGAGTTGAAGATCTTGTGGACTGGGGCTTCTGCCAGGTGTTCCCAGCACACCCTCACAATACATTTAGGTGCGCCAGGTCTGTCCAGCATCTTCCCTCGCCACCTGATCCAGCTCACCACCAGGTGGTGATCAGTTGACAGCTCAGCTCCTCTCTTCACCCGAGTGTCCAGAACATAGGGCCGCAGATCTGGTGATACGATTATAAAATCGATCATCGACCTGCGACCTAGGGTGTCCTGGTGCCATGTGCACTTATGGACATCCTTATGTTCAAACATGGTGTTTGTTATGGACAAATTGTGGTTTGCACAGAAGTCCAATACCAAGACACCATTCGGGTTCAGATCGGGCAGGCTGTTCCTCCCAATCCTGCCCCTCCAGGTCTCACTGTCATTGCCCACATGAGTGTTGAAGTCTCCCAGCAAGACGATGGAATCACTGGATGGAGGACCCTCGAGCACCCTGCCCAGCGACTCCAAAAAGCTGGGCACTCTGAACTGTCATTTGGCGCATAAGCGCAAACAACAGTCAGGACCCGTTTCCCGGCCCGAAGGGGCAGGGAAACAACCCTCTCATCCACTGGTGAAAACTCCGACATACAGGTAGCAAGTCGGGGAGATACAAGAATACCCACCCCAGCTCACCGCCTCTCACCGAGGGCAACTCCAGACTGGAACAGAGTCCAACCCCTCTCCAGGAGACTGGTTCCAGAGCCCGGGCCATGCGTTGAGGTGAGTCCAACTATATCTAGCTTGTATCTCTCAACCTCACGCACTAGCTCAGGCTCCTTCCCCACCGGAGAGGTGGCATTCCATGTCCCAAGAGCTAGTCTCGATAGCCGGGGATCAGTCCACCAGGGCCTCCGCCCTTGGCCACCGCCCGACGCACACGGCACCTGACCCCTACGATGCCTCCTGTGGGTGGTGGGCCTACAGGAGGGTGGGCCGATGTCATCTCTTCGGGTTGCGCCTGGCCGGGCACCATGGGCTAATGCCCAGCCACCAGACGCTCTCCTTCGAGTTCCCTCTCCAGGTCTGGCTCCGGGTTGGGGCCCCGGTAACCCTATCCCGGGCAGGGTAAACAGTTCCCTTGTTGGTATTTCCATAAAGGGTCTTCTGCTTTGCTACAGCATTTTGGATCAGCTGAAGGCTTTTCAGGGACCTTTTGGGACAGCCTGATAATAGTCCAGCCTAGAAGTAATAAATGCATGAATTAGCTTTTCAGCATCATGCTGAGACAGGATGTTTCTAATTTTAGAAATATTGAGCAAATGCATATTTGCATATCTGCATTGAAGGACATATCCTGGTTAAAAATGATTCCACACAGTGTTACTGGAGGCCAAGGTAATGCCATCCAGAGTGAGTATCTGGTTAGGCACCATGTTTCTAAGGTTTGTAGAACCAAGTACAATAACTTCAGTTTTATCTGAATTTAGAAGCAGAAAATTGGAGGTCATCCAAGTCTTTATGCCTTCAAGACATTCCTGCAATTTAACTAATTGATGTGTGTCATCTGGCTTCATGGACAGATAAAGCTGAGGGTCATCTGCATAACAATGAAAATTTATGCAATGCTTTCTAATAATACTGCCTAAGGGCATGTATAGTGTAAATAAAATTGGTCCCAGCACAGAACCCTGTGGAACTCCATAATTAACCTGAAAATGACTCCCCATTTACATGAACAAATATAATAAATTTGATACAAACCACTGCAACGCTTAATGCTTAATACCCTTAATGGCTATGGCATGCTCGAATCTCTGTAATAAAATATTATGGTCAACAGTATGCTGCACTGAGGTCTAGCAGGACAAGCACAGAGATGAGTCCACTGTCAGAGGCCATAAGAATATCATTTGTAACCTTTACTAATGCTGTTTCTATACTGTGATGAATTCTGAAACCTTCTGAAAATCAGTTGGCTGTTTTACAACTTGTTTTCAAGAATTTTTGAGTGGCAAGTGGCATTTAATCTTTGCAATCATTCTAAATTACCCTAAGAAAAAAAAAATTTTTAACATTGGACAGTGTATATGTTGATACTGATAAGGGGTTTGGGCTAAAAAATTATGGTCATGCTCATATATTGGACGATAAGTCAATAATGTAGGTATCATGACAGTCCTGGCGCAGTGGATTTATGTTAATATTTTTATTTTACATATATACTCACACACCATTACTTGTCATGTTGGAGTGAGATGTACCACGCTGTGTGGACCGCTCAACCTGAAAATGAGAAAATTCACTCAGGCATGACTGGACAGCCCAGACACGAGAACCCCACTAATTATTAACATACACAAACACACGCGCACAAAATCTCATGGATCCCATGTAGCAGCCAGTACTCATGGGAAATTAATTATCATGCTACACACACCAACAGAGAGATGCTGAGGTAGGCCTAATTAGGTGTCTGATAGCATAGACTTAACAAAATTGACCATATCTACACCCATGTGAACGCACCGATCTATCCTCTTGCATAGCAATGGAGAAATCCAACATTTTTCAGTCACTTCCACTCATTTTGAGTGACAGTTTTTATTATTCCTGTGTTTCTAGTGTTGATGTTTCTCCCTGTCATATTCTAACCTCCTGACTTTAAATTCTTCGCTAATTTCTATTGTATCAACATCTATGTCATATATGAGGCTTTTATGTTGTTTTTTTCACAAAAAAAAAATGCTTGTGCTTTCCTAATTTGCAAGGTCATAAAAACATACTGTTCTTGTTCGGAGGAAGAAAATAAATTTAAAAAGTAGGGACAACATGTAGAAAAAAATTATTATCATAGGAGTTTACTGATGCTGACTTATCTCACATTTCTTTTTAAACAAGATTCATTATAAACTATCTGAAAAAAGGTGTTGTGGCCATTTACCATTTATGCTGATTAGACCCTACCATGTATTTAAGAATGGGGAACACACCGGTGTGGAGTGGAAATGTTTGGTCAAATGTCCGGTGTGTTGACGGGAGGTTAAGTCATTTTTTAACCACTTTTAGCACTTGTATAGCACTGTAAGGTATTTTTTTGGAAATAAATGATATTTAATAATCAAACAAGCAAGTCTGAAGTGCGCAAAAGAAGTAAGTTGCCTGTTGCCACTGACGGCCTTATGCCTGGACTGATTTTGGTTTAAAGTTTAGAAGCCCGTGACAAAAGGGATTGTTTGTCTTCCATTAGACATTAAGCTTAAGTTAATTTAGAATTTACTGAATATACCCTACTCTGAAAGAAATAACCAGGCTTCTCTACAAGATTAAAGGGATCCTTGTGACTTGGGATGAAGCATTGCTTCTGGCTCTGTTTTATTAAGCATTCCTTATCTTTACTGTGCAATGTGTGACTTATTCTTTTGACTGATTATTTTGTGATTGATTGCTGTTTCATGTCAGGAAAATGCCAATTGCATTATTTCCAGAAACTAAGATGAATTACTAATTTTTGACCAACGAAGAGAAAGCAAATTATTTTATTTGAAAAACTGGAACCAGCAAATGCCTGTTTTTTTTGTGAAGGCTGAATGGCCATCGAGCCATAGTTTATGCTACACAAATTATTGTGTACCATGATGTTTGCCCTGCTAAACAGAGTTAGTTGTGCATTATTATTGTTGTTAGATATCTATGTACTTGAGTCATATGATTAGAACTGTGAGTGAGGAGGGTGTGCAATTTATACAGGTCCCCTCACTCATCAGTGGGCAGTATTATCATACATTAAATCCAATTGAAAAGCCAAAGTTGATTGTCTGTTTACTGGTATGCCCAGCACTAATATACTGTATGTAAAAGATGGGCAAAGCAATTTGAAATATGAAGGCAGTCCCAAGTACTTTAATCCTGCATTCACCAGAGGCTCCTCCTTGACGTTAAAAGAAGCCCGGTTGTGTAGAATTCTCTTGGAAAGCAACGCTTCAGCTGCCTTGGTGTAGTTTCTGGTCTTAAGGGGCATCTACACCAAAAGAGATTTGCAGTGACATTGCAGCCAGAGACCATTGAAAATCAGCAACTTGAAGTGATGACAGATGAAATAATAGCTGGTGACAAAAAGTGGGCGGGTTCTGATTTGAACTTTTTTTTAACTTTGTTGCAAGTGATAGAAGCAACTGCCAATGAGAGTAAAAGATACTTTTGATTGTCATATGACAGGGAGGTAAATAAATTAGAGTGTTACCTAGGCAGCCAGAGCCTGAATGTCCACTGGCAATCAACCATCAGCAACAAAGTGGCAGGCGACAAGCAAATTGTTTTCTGTATGGTTGTTTCCTGTATGTCTTTATGAATACAGCATAATCATGAGTGATCCCCATTAGAGTTGTAAACGATGTTGAGCAGGGTATAATTTAGGGCAGAGTTACCCTGTGGGTGTCTCTCAGGGTTTCTCAGTCATGAGCTTTGGGTAGAGACCGAAAGAATGAAATCGTGGATACAAGCAGCGGAAATGAGCTTCCTCTGCAGGGTGGCTGGCCTCTACTTCAGAGATAGGGTGAGGAGTGGAATTCCCTTCTGTACCGAACGACCACTTGCTAGTGCTGTTGGCTGTGCCCGCTAGCAAAATGTGATGATCCGGTAGCTAACAGCTGAAATTCTCAGCCTGGCATGAGAGTACCTCAGCCAGTTGCAGCACTGGGCAATCAACCACTACCTAGAACCCTGTTTATGGCCACAGTGTACCCATCCTCTCATGGCTGCTTCTAGCAGGATAATGCACCATGTCACGACGTTCAGATCATCTCACATTGAACATGGCAATGAGTTCACTGTACTTAAATGGCCTCCACAGTCACCAGATCTCACTCCAGTAGAGCACCTTTGGGATGTAGTGGAATATCATGGATATGATGATGTCATGTCAATATGGACCAAAATCTCTTGAGGAATGTTTCCAGTACCTTGTTGAATCTATGCCACAGGGAATTAAGGCAGTTCTGAAGGCCAAAGAATGTCCAGCCTGGTACTAGCAAGATGAACCTAATACACTGGCCAGTAAGCATACAGACTCTCAGATATGACACTGATAGATGGCATAAAAAGAGAATAGGACTGAATGACCCAAATGATGATGTTAGGAGAGAGGAAATATCTGAAAAATAGAAAAATGTGACACTGAGAGGAGGAAGTGTGTCATGCAGAGAGAGAGAGAGAGAGCCTTTCTAAATTCAGTTTTTCAGCGTGCTACTAATGAAAACCATCTAATATTATTCATGAGTTTTTCCTGCTGTGCCTGCAGTCCAGCCATGGACCTGCCATCCAGAAGACTATCACTTCACACAACATGTGACAGAGACAGGGGGAGAAGAAGAGCAGAAAAAAGGCAGCTAGAAGAAAGAGGGAAAGGGATGAAGGGAATGAGTGGTTGACAGAGGAAAAGAAGAAACATAAGAGATGAGAGGGATGAGCTTCCTATGAGCAACCATAATCTTTGTATGAAATGAGTCACTTCTGTTAATGAAATGGGGTTATTTTGGCAAATAACTGATGAAGACTAAGGAATGTTGTATCCTTGTCATTTATTATATGTTTATTTACTGTGTTTTCTGTTCATTTTTAGCCTTCTCAGTCTGCTCTTATTGTGCACATCTATATTTGGGCTGTGTTAAATCAGTGTATATCACACATTGTACTGTGTGAAGCAGCATATGTTCTTGACCTTGCATTGCTTCTTGCCTGGAGGACAGTGCAGCATCATTTCTTTGCATTTGAATCATGAAATAATGTGTATAAAATGTACAGTATGTGTGTGGGTGTTTGAACTGAGTGATCCCGAATGACAAACAGAGAGCACTCAGTTGAAAGAACACTTGCTTGAACTGATAAACTAAAAAAAAATTCATGTAATAGATCAAATTTTTTTACATATTATTTGTACTATGATTGAATTTTTACTGTCCGGTTCTCTGATGTCAAGGGGATGTAAAAGGGGGAAAAATATTTGTCTTCCTGAGTGTTATATAACTCCTTATAGAGAGGAAATATTCAATTACCCTCAGCCAAGATAAGCCTTCAGTCCTGCTGGAATACCTGGATCACGTGACCAAATCTGTTCTTGGTGTCTGAGTCAATTTTAAGTGCTTATCAGCCTGGAGGCGATCACCATAACAACAGTTTCTGTGGTGCAACTGTACATTTATACTGCTACTGATAAAGCTGTCTGGATTTCTGTTTGTCTCATCTCTACATGTGGCTCTCTTTTCTCAGTGAACCCACTGTCAGTAATTTTAAATTGTATTCTTATTCATCTTATTAGAACTCAGTTTCAGTAGAATAGCCAGATAAGAAGTACAGTTTCAAAGAACCCACTTCTGTGCACAAATTACTGGCTGAACATTGGGGGTTGTCTTATCGTGTATCCAAGTAGGCCTGCAAGTGTTTGGACAGTCACCCAGTTTTAAAGTTGATGTCATAGCCTCGGTGTAAGCGGTGTCGTTTCCACAAAAACTTTAATGTTGGCCATAACCCGAACAGTGCGTTGGCACCCGCTTAGCGGTCCTCTTTCACCACTGTTCTGCATTACTTCAAAATGGTTTATCAGTCATTGGTCTAATTACTTTCGAGCTTATGAAAATGGGGGCTGTGCAAAAAATGGCTATAATGCCCAAACTGGTAATGCCATGCTTTTGTTACTTCAGTCATATCTTGATTATTTGATTTAGTGTCCACTGTGTTGGTGTAAAGGGGCAAAATTACAAAAAATTGTGTTACTGTCCAAAAACTCATGAACTTAACTGTATATTAATGATAATAAGATTTAACCATATCAGTGGCTAGTGTTTTATCTGCTGTCAGATAAATTTTCCACTGACTAAATGTTTAAAGATAGTGTGATGAAGAGTTAAACAACTGTTCTGTGTTTTTCTTTTGAGTTCCAGAGGAAGCCAATCAGAAGAATTTTTTTTTCCCCAGACGATGAACTGAGGGGGTGCACCAAGGCCAAGTATAAAATTTCTTTTACATGTGACTAATGCAAAGCCACTTTAGTCTAGGTCTAAGAATAAAAATATGGATCTGGAAATGAGCATAAGAAGCCCCCTTTAAAACAGTTATCTCTTTTTTTTAATGAAGTGTCTTTGTTTCCCAGCATAAAAGTGTGTTTGTGTGTGTGTGTGGTGTGGTGGTGGTGGGGTGTCTATCATCTGATTTGTTATTTTTAACATTGACATCGGCCCTGGTTTTTTCAGTTGGTGCATCTCTACCAGAAACATTGTATGGTGTCTTAAACTGCCCTCTTTTATTGACAAATGAACAAATCATCTTGCTCTGCCATGTCAGAAACTTTTTATAAATTATTTTCACTTATTATAATTATTCAGAAACCACTCTAGTCACAGTGATTTTTTTTGGCATATTTAATGGTTTTCTGGGCCTGGAAACACATAAATAAATCCTGTAAAATGTCATTGTTTTGTGCAATGACAATAAAGATATCTTATGTTATAATTGTCTGTTTGATCTCCTTTTACCAAATTTACCCAACATCAAATTATATATACTGTCCACTGTAGCTCCTGCAGCATGCAGCACCTGAGCAGCAACAGTCCCCATAAAGTTAAGCAGCAGGAAACAAGTACAGAAGTAAAAAATGGGGCTGTCATCAGCATTGCTCTTTGGCCTATGGAAGACGGATGGATTTCCTGTGGCTTGCAGCTTGTAGTTATGCTCTGTCTGTGTTTAGGTCTGACCTCGTCCTATCTATTGTTACTGCCTTGTGTCTACCTTGTGACTCCAGGCGTGTTTTATGGACTGTGGGTGGCTTCCATGTTTCTGGTTGGTCTCAACATGACAAGAATAGCTCTGCTTTCATGAAACTCAGTCCCAGGGTGAGACTATAAATTTACAATTGAATTCCAAGCTGAAAAGGCAAATAGGACACAGCAGCATAACAAAAGTGTGGGGCGGTGGGGTGATAAGACAGATGTGGAGGACAGCTGTAAAATGCAGAATCTAAAGAGCGAGGAGGGGAGAACAGGAAAGAGAAGAGTGTTTTGGAAACTTGTACAAGCCTGATGGCGCCTCGAGCCAAATACAACAGTTGAGCCTGGTCACACGCTGATAGATGAAACGCTCAGAGGAAACACTTGACTTCTGTCACTAATGTTGATGGGCAACAGCCTTTGGTCAGACCTACACTCTGTGTGTTTTATATTAAATTTCACATTTTGCCTTTAAGCTCTTTCTAATGTCATCTACGGCATTCATAGGTTCGGCATGTCCAATCTAATCAAACGTGCCACATTCAGTAAGATAAGCTCTGGGCTAATGTATTTAAATCCATCATAACATTTTCTCTATTATCTCATATTTCGTGTATGTGAGCTCATAATACCCTCCACTGTCAGATTTAATTAGCAGGATTTCATTATTTTCTTTCTTTTCTTTCTTATTATATGATAAATCCATAAAGATTTGTGACTTATTATTGTATATTAGCTCATTGCCAAAGCAGCCTTGAATTGTTCAACTGTCAGTGCTTATGCTCTACTGTTGGTAGAAAAAAAAAATCCTTTAAAATACCAATAATAAAATAAAATACAGTTCTAGTATTTGTGATCTACTACTAATTTATAATGGAGCATGACAGCATTGGGTGGTATCTATTGAAGCGTAGTATCAACACATAGAAAATTTGAGTGGGGGAGGTATGCACTCTACTGATTGCCCTTCTAGTATCTATATGTTTTTATATTTTGCTTATTTTATATATTAACACTAATTAGCAGGAATCTGTGTCTGTTCATTGCAGCCATACAGTTTCTGAATGTACCTCGCTAACCTTAGCTGATAACTTAGCACATACTCTCATCCAAATATGTTTAACTCTGGCTCCAAAAAACCAAAATGGTGATGGCCATGATTCCATTCCAAACCAGGCGTGGATCCAATTTTTCAGTTCTTTGAATGGCTGCTGTCAGCCCTCATAGATGTCCCATGTTAAAATGCCCAGTATCAGCCTGAAATAAAAAATGTTTTTGGTGTCTCTAGCCAATTTTCCCCTTCATAACAACTATACAGGGCTGAATTTTTTTTTTTTTTTACAACTCACTCATTTGGATTTTCATTTTAATTTTGGAAGCCGAAACATTAACATTGAGGTTTAGCTCAGTCTGAGTATCATCTTAAAAGAGCATGTGTGCACAGCAATAACTGACATTTATGGACACAAGGGCTGCACACGATTCATTGAATAACTTGAATACAAAAAGTCCTCAAGCCAAATTCTTTGCTTTGATGCTTCGTTTAATCCTTGTAAGCGTGAATGTTTCTCCCACTTTTGTGACTAAAAACAAACCTGCAGTTGAAATTTATTCAGGGGTGTGTGTGTGTGTGTGTGTGCGTGTGTGTGTGTGCGTGTGTGTGAGGGAGTGAATAAATGGCATTACAGCATTGAACCCAAGCAGCCCCCAGTTCTCTCCATAAAAATATTGATAACACAACAGCAACAGTGAACATGATGCTGTCATAATCATAGTGGCTGTTTCTATAATCACCATTAAAACAAGTGGTTTGATGAGGGACTCCTGATCAACAAATGTAAACCTGAAGAAAAGTGAACTTTTTAAGCTGCTCCCATCCACTGCCGTTTGCTTTACACAGCAACAAATGAACAGCAGAGCTATAGAAGTTACAGTAAAAGCATATGTATGAAGACAGTAACTTAATCTGACAGTTTAAATTAGGCAGTTTGCTGAAGTCAGACGGCAGCCATCCTACTTCCTGTCTCAGTGATACCTGCAGCAATCAGGGGTGAGTCTGAAGGGGGACATGGAGTGCATTACACCATATTTATTTCAAGGCTTCAGCAACATGATTATTAATATAAAATATCAATCAATTATATTGTATTAATATTCAAAAATATTAAAACAAAAGCTTTTTTTTTTCCCCATAGGCCAATAAAACTCTGAGCCACTGACCTGGTACTATTAGGCCGGACACTGACTTAATAATATTATTATTATTATTATTATTATTATTATTATTATTATTATATTAACACATACACCATCAGAGCATCTGTTTTCTGCAGCAGGAAACATTGAATCAACCAGGACAAACCTCAATTCTGCTTCCTTTTCTTCATGCTCCTTTAAAAGCTTGCAGATGCATACACTCACTCATACACAACCACACTTAAACAGGCAGACACACATACACGCAGACATGCGCGTGTAACCTGTGTCGTGCATTTAAACCTGGTCCTGTCAGGTCATTCATTGTTCACACCATCTAGGCTCCATAAAGAAAAGTTTCTTCTGCGTACAGTCACATGTTAGCTTCCATTGCGTAGCCTTTGGCCCAGTCCTAAAACACAGATATGTTACACACACACATACACAAAAATGCATACAAATGAACAGACACCAAATCAGATCAAAGGTTATTTTATGCCTTAGTTTGGTTGTGTGTATACCTTATTTTACTGGCAGCCTGTCCAGGGTATACCATGCCTCCTGCCCTGTGACAGCTGGGATAGGCTCCAGACAGACAGTAAATGAGTCGTATGGAGTGATGAATCCAGATTTAAAATTTTTGGTTCAAATCATTGTCAATATGTACAGAGGAGTTCAAGAGAGGTGCAACAGTGAGTCTGCAGACATCTGTAAAACACAGTGGAGGCACCGTCATGGTTTGTGGCAGCATTTCAGCCGCTGGTTTTGGGGATTCTTTTCAAAGTTGACAGAATTTTAAATGCGTAAAAGTACTATCAAATTTTGATCTACTTTGTAATACCATCTGGAAAGCATCTGATTGGCAACGGCTTCATTTTTTCAGCATGACAGTAATCCCAAACACACTGCCAATGCAGTAAAAGCATACCTGGATAGAAAAACACATAGTGGAACACAATCAAGCCCGGATTGGCCTCCCCAGAGCCTGGTTCGCAACATTATTGAAGCAGTGTGGGATCATCTTAAATGAAAACAGAGCAAAAGGCAGCCAACATGCATATAAAAGCTTCAAATATCCTTCAAGAACCCTGGAGAATTATTCCTGAAAACTACTACTTTAACTCATTAGAGTTACACAAACTTTTTGCCTTATATACTGTATGTCCATGTATATTCGCAAGTTTCAGTAAATTGCTGCACCTTTTTCCAATTTTCCTAGCAAAATATAAAGAAATGAGGGGTGGCTCAAGACTTTTGCAAGTCTAATAACTGACTGATTTGAATGCCCTATACTGACTTATGTACACATACACACACACACACAGACAAGGTTCCTGTGAGTCACAAGTTGTGTATTTTAGTGATGCCCTCCCTACTGGCTGTAATTGGCCTCATGAAGCAAACAGACTCTGCTGTGTGCTGGCTTGTTATCAGGCTGACAGACAAAGTGGAAAGGACAGCAGTATCACTCAGAGAAACACAGCAGACCTCAGAGGCAGGAAGCATATGCATACACACAAAAATACACACAAACCCCACCGCAAGTGGACACACAGCTGTCACACATCGCCGCTCCGACACAGGCAAGTGATGTGATACTAACCGGCGGCGACAGTGAGGAAAGTGCACCTAATGTATTGCCCTTAGATGACAATCAAATTGGAGATGGGTGGGTAGATAAAATGAGATAATGGGGGCACACAGTCACTTTAATGCAACAAATAGAAAAGGATAAGACAACGTTCTTTCATGGGGAAAGGTCAACACAATGACAGAAGTATGCTTGAGTGGATTTAAGGATTTGTTTGGTAATGTTGCAGTTTAACTGTCAAAAACTTACACACGTGGAACATCTGAATATTTTTGTTCAAACACTACAACTACCTAACAGTACAGAAAGTCCGGCATTGCATTTTTTAGAAATCCAAAATCCTGGTCCTGTCCCAGCCCACCAAGACCTTTTAAGGTGTCTCTAATGTTTTTCTTGGGTGCATCTACTAAAGATTGCGGACGAGTTCAAATCTCGGTGACCTTGACCTCAAGCTAAAAGTCAGAGGCCAAGTTTTTTTGAAAATCTTGTGAACGCGATAACCCGAGAACCATGTTCACATTCACGCCATAGAGGCATACTGTTCAAGCTAGACCCATCAAACTTAATACACATATTCACTATCACAAGGGTGCTCTGGTGATAGTGGCAAATCCAAAACAGCTGAGTGTAACAATGGAGCCACAGATTTTTCTTTTCCCCCTTTTTTAAGAGTCTGTGCAGAATTAACACGATTTTCAAAATTCCTTCTTTCTAGAGGGGAGAGCTTGCTGAGGTGTTCCCAGTGCAAGATGGCCCGCTACTGCAATACTTCTTGCCAGGTACAGTGTATGTGTGTTTGTGTATAACTTCTTCAGTGCATAAATTTACCAGTTGCATTTTGGGGACCCTTGCTTTTGGAGACAAAAAAAGTTCTCATAATGTAAATCATTACATTTCGCAGTGAACGCTTTGTTTATGGCTAGTAGAAGCAGTAATAATGGTTATGATGTTTTTTCCTGTGTGTATCAGTGTATTGAAATACCCTTCTTCTGCAGAAACAAGCATGGTCGGGTCATAAGAGAGAGTGTAAATGTCTGCAGAGCCTCCTACCCAGACTTCCCACTGACTCAGTCCGTCTAGCTGCAAGACTCGTCTTTGCCTTGGTATGTTGTTGGACTTTCTCACTGTTCAACTCAGTTAAACTAAATGTGCACAAAGAAAGCTGCTTAATACCTTTCCTTTTATTCGCCATAACAGCCGGACATTGCTGCTCTCAGAAAGCCTTCAGACAAACCAGAGTTTAAAGAAATGTTTTTCTAAGTGTGTGAAAGGTTCGAGGTCTTCATCTGGGGGCAGCAATAAATGCAACACATAATGTGCATTAGTAGGAGAACAATGTTTCTGTAAAACTCAAATCAATTGCTGATGCCTTCCCCTCCTTTTTAAAAATTTTTTTTATTAGTTAAGTCCATCTAAGAGCAGCAGTGAGGAGCTCTACACTCTAGATGAACATGAATCGCGTAAGTCTGCCAACATATTGTAATAAAAGTGTATTATAAAATGTTTGCTTTCCCACCTATGTGTTTATTTATATAGAGAAACTGTGCATATGTGATCCAGAGGTAGGTGCAAACTTTTTATTTTCAGCTGGATTCATTCATTTGCCAGATGTTGTAAGGCTTTCCTTAAAAAAAAAAGAGAAAAACATGAAAAAAAAAAATATTACAGAATTATTACAATCTTACCAAGCATTAATAATAACGATTAACTTTACAAAGATAATTTATCAGCAAACTCAACACACGCTTATTGACGGGATTTGACCTCACTTAAACAAGCAGTGAATAACAAAGAACAGAATGATGTGATTGCACATTACAGTTCAGTTTTAGAAAACAGCAGGAAAGAACAAGTTTTGTACTTAAGATCATTTTATTCTTTGTTTTAAACTGAAGCTCGAGAAGTAAGTCAAGAGCTTCGCTTTCCCGCTCAGCTCTCTCTTCACCACAGCTAACCAGTGCAGTGTCTGCATTACTGTAAATTGACACATTAAGCATTAAAGTTCTACACCAGAATAACTGGATTTTATAAAGAACATGTTTTAGCTACATAATCATGTCCATATGATTTTTTTTTTAACTTTCTTTTTTATGTATTTATTTTCACAGATCTAAGTTCTATGTCTGAGCAGAAGAAACAAGGTCTGTCTCAGCTGGCATCCATGTTAGAGCTGTACCTACAACAGGAAGTACCTGACCTGGTACAGGAAATGGAATCAGCACTGCCACCTTCCTGCCGAGAACCCCTCAGCCTCATTGCAAAGGTTGGCTAAATGCACGTTAACACGATGTACATTGCTTTTCTGCATAGTAAGATGGCCACATGAACACCTTGACATTCTCATAAGACACATGAATACATGAACAAAAGCCAGTGTGTCTGCCCCTCCACAAAAAGGCACATCACCTCCTCCTTGACTTACCCCCAACATGTGTCTCAGATCTTCCGAGCATCTCTAATCACTTCCCTGTGTTTATGCATTCCCAGAAGAACTTCAGGTCTTACTCTTAAAATGTACCAGCTGCTTTCAGTGGAATTTAAACCACAAACTCTTGTGTGTTTATCTGTAATTTGCTCTGCCTCTGTTATCTGTTAACTTGTGTGACTCCTTCTCGTGATGTCATCCGAATTCCATCTTGTGTTTTTCTCATTATAATAATTGAATGTGTGTTTGAAAAACAAAGGTGCAAATAAGCACTAATCACAATAAATGACATCATCAAAACAAAAAAAAACATCAACTTATTTCATCTAACTTTTCTATAAATAAAGCATCATTTACATTTGACTTAAAGGTGCTTTCTAAACACATCATTGTGGCTGTATTTCAAATGATTTTGATCTTTTTAATGCCCTTCCAAAATCATAGCCATTTTTTTTTTATTAACAAGCTCTTTTAGATTTTAGCATGATTCCACCACACACTTCAATAACAAAGAGAACACCAGATCCTAGATTTGCAGGGTTTAAATAAGATGACACCCTAATGATGAGGTTCACGTCAGTTTAAGCTAGGAAGTAGGGGCAGGCATGGCTACACATTATCATGCTAAAGATCTAGGTACCTACTGTTTTTCTCACCTTACTGTATTCATAACATGAATGGCATTTGCTCAAGCCCTCAAGTATATCATTTATTTTGGCACTGAGCCACAAATAAGGACGTCATGTCATAAAACGTTTGCCAGGTGCCTAGAAGTTTCTTCTATATCCTCCAAGATCCTCTTTATAGCTCTGCTCTTAATTGCCCCATAGACATCGAGCATGGTGAGTGTTTTGCTGAGAGATTGGCTAGTAAACCATCTGCAGCCTACTTCAGTAAGCTAAGGCCTCAGTCACACAAGCCTAGAGACCAGTGTATGTCGCTGGATGTAGATGATCTATGAGCAACAGTTTATCAAACCTTCAAAACTTTCTATATTTATGTGTAAGTAGTGTAAGTTTACGTGTAAGTAGGACCTAAAACATCATCTCAATTTTGCAGAAGCTTTACAAGTAGGAAAAGAGAACCCAAGTGAAACAGAAAATTACACTTGGTCATTTATTTAATGAGGAAAATGTGTTGAAAAAGTATGTAAACCTGTAGGACTAGGGTTTCATTTGTAGGTAAAAGTCAAAACAGGTACTTTCAATCAGTGGGTTGACAATCAGGTGTGACTAGGCATCCTATTTTATTCAAAATCTATATTCACATGTTTAAGGAAGTAATTTATAATGGGAACAAAGATTTCTCAGGTCTTCAGAAAAGGCGTTGTTGATGCTCATGAGGGTGAAAGAAGTTACAAAACATTTAATGAGTTTGGACTCCACCAGTCCACATTCAGTGTGCAAATGAAGGAATCTAAATACAAATTGAATAGTTACCCTCACAAGGAGTGGTCAACCAGCTGAATAATGGAACAGCATGGATGACAGGGCTGCAAGAAGAAAGCAAATCCTAGTGAAAAAGAACAGTTTCGCCCTTTTACATTTCGCTAAAAATCTTTATGTTTGGAGAAAGGAAAACATTACATACCAGCATAAGAATCTTCCCCATTTATGAAAAGTGGTGGGACTGTCATGGTTTCTTTTGTTGTTTTGTTGTATGTGGGCAAGGAAGCATTACATTTTGAATTACGCCAGCAATTTTTAAAAGGAAAATGTCAGGACATCTATCTGTCAACTGAATCTCAAGCTCGGTGGTACAGCGCACACACAAGTTGCTACTAAAGAATCGCCTGAGAAGTATAGGAAAGTCAAAATTATGACCTTAATTCAAGAGGAATGAGCTGTTTATTTGAGGAAACCCACAGAAACTCCAGAGTTGCATTTGTTCTAGTCTTTAGAAGGATTCAATTTCCTCCAAGGTGATACGCAAGACTGATCAACAGTGACTGGAAACATTTAGTTGCAGAAATTGCTGCTGTGAACGTTACTGAAAGTGATCTCATCACTGACGTATCAGAGTGTGAGACACATAATATTACCAGTTAATAACTAAATATTCTGTTAGTTAGGGTCGCTCAGAGGTCACCTACCAGGTTCACTCACTGGGGGTGTTTATAGTGAGACCATTTGTGTCACAGTGCAGTGACTCAGTATCTGTCTGGAGACACCAGCAACATACAGACAGATAACAGGCTTTTCTCTCCTTTGTAAGACCTGCCACAAAGCCCGGTATTCAAAAAGTGGCTTATGGTGAGGAATGTAAAATACACACGAGTGACTTGTTTTTATAGATGCACTTTGTTTTTAAAAAAGCTGTCAGAATGGATGGTGGCTTTATATTCATCAGCCTGTATTGGTCTGTTTTGCTTGGCTGAGCTTCTGCATAGGACACGAGTGTTTGTCTAGCAAACACAAGATTTCGACAGGTAGTAGTCACCGAATCTTACTTAAAATATAAAAATAAAAGCACACACACACACACACACACACACACACACACACGTATTCTTAAAGAAGTGTGAAATACCCTCCTCAAAACTGACTTGAAGCTTGCAGTCCTGGAAATCTGTAATCGGCAATTAGACCTGCGTCTCTTTTAAACAGTTCAAGTCTTGTTGGATATGACTTACTTGTAAAGAGTTTTTAATGTAGATGAAATTCACTAAACAGTCATGAAATATTTAGAGTAAAACCACCCATGCTCACAACTATTAATTTGGTAATATGGATGTCATACGACATCAAAATCAGACCTTATAAAATGAAGGTTCAGTAGCTGCCAACATCACATATTTACGCTCTTGGTGTCTCTTCTGTACAAAACGAACACTTGACAAGATGTGATACTACGCTCTGCCATCATACAGCGATGTGGTCATATCTAATCCATTGGACTAAAACCTTGGGTCTGGTACAGCTGAGCTATTATTCATTCAGAACCATGAATCAAGCATTATAATTATCCAATACGTCTGTGACTGCACTGTACCAGACACATTATTCAATAGGGCTTTAAAACATTGCAATGAGCACTTGTTTAAAATCAAACAGTGTCTGATGGAAGCATAAACACATAATTAAGTTGTGAACTGATGTGGATAACACCTACAGAGGCATTTCATCCTCCTTCCTAATGCCACATGAGCTGTGTGTGAGACCAGGCAAGGTGGCACAGGAAGCAGTGGTCTAATGTGTCTGATAAAATGGGGGAAAATGACTATCCTGCAGTGTGTATTATCTGTAATGTGCTGCATACTGATGCAGAACCTTTTTAACTGCCTTTGCTTGATTGATTGATTGCGATCATTTAAAGTTGCAGCTCCAATAAGATCTGCAAATAAATAAATATGTCAAGATTCAAAATGGTTGACTTATAGTCTACCAATAGGGGGCACTGTGATTGCATGGGCAACAATCTGTATTTGCAGTGTGAGCGAGTCCTTCATTTCACTTTTGCTTTCCTATTTTTCATATTTGCTTTAACCTGCCATGCATCGCGCTGTTGTTTCTACCTTCTTTATGTACTTCTGCCTGTCCTTACATTTCTGTCTCTCTCTTTCCTCATTATTCTTCTCTGTAATGCAACCCTTTCTCTTTCTTCTTGCTCTGTCTCCTCCTCTTGTGGTCCCTCTCTTTAATGGTCCTAGTACATAACAAATGAGGAGTTTATTATTGTGTACTTGGAGCACTCAATGTGCTTAACAAAACAGGTCATTACTGTTAGTGTATTGTGTGTGTGTGTGTGTGTGTGTGTGTGTGTGTGTGTGTGTGTGTGTGTGTGTGTGTGTGTGTGTGTGTGTTGGAGTTCCTTCTTGTGGGAGTTTGTTTTCTTTTGTGCTATAAAACCATTCTTTAGGCTAATAGCGCCTTTATCCAGTGTACTAATAGCATTGCACAGAAACATACATACACACACACACTGACACACACGAGGACGCAATGCCACATCGTTATTACTGCTCTTAATACCCCCAAGAGAAGCAATGAGGAAAGGAAGGAGAGTTGTATTTGTGTGTACTACTGTACTACTGCTCTGTACTATGTGCAGAGTATTTACAGCACTGGGAAAAGGTTATAGACACCTAACATGTTCTTGCGACACTATCACAAAGCAGCTTATCGGACAGCATGATAGGGATGCCCAACACACAAACAGAAGGACAGCATCTTCAGGGAGACCTTCTTAGTAGATGGTCTGCATGCAGGAACACTGCAGTAGTCATGCTTTTTGCCTGCCCCATGTGTTGTTTTGTGTGTGAGTTTTTTTGGTCAGACTGCAGTAGTGTAATATGCAGCAACAGACAAGATCTAACTGTGCTTCGTTTTATTGTTTCCTTCAAGCAACTTCCCCGCTCTGCAGTGTGTGTGTGTGTGTGTGTGTGTGCGCGTGCTTGTGCATCTCAGCTTGCATTTTTATATCCACTTAGATATTTGGACACATTTATATTAATGTGTGTCTTTGTTTATGCATTTATGTGTATAGTTTATTTTTAACACATGTATCCTTGTCTGTACTTGTTTGTGCATCAGATAATATGAGTGTGTTCCCTAACCAGCCTGCGATTCTGCGTGTGAACTTATTGTTATGCTGCATCAGCCCTTGCTGCACTGAGACTCATTTCTCACATAGACTCCTTACATGACCGACATGTTACCCCATAAAGACACACACTCTCACACCACTCTGTCTTCTAAACCTGATTCTGTGTGTCTTGTTTTTGCTGTCTCGGCCTCGCCCATTTGCCCTGTGCTGCCTATCATTTCTCTCTTTCATTGACATTCCCCCTTCGTGTCCCCTCTCGGGCCAAGTCTCTTAAACCATAGCTTTTGATATGAGGGTTATAAATAGCTCTTTAAAGACACCTCACAGGGCTGTGCTAACAGTCCAGTGCCAGCTTTTGAATTTTAACATTTTTATTTATAGTAATTCTAAAACGCCACAGAAAAGTCACAGGCTTTAAAGCATAAAATACAGTTTGTACTTTCAAGATGATGATAACTGTTTCGTGCAGTCTGTACCACTGAAATGTTCCTGCATACAGTAATGTTTACTGTTGCATAATGCACAGATTTGAGTGGGTGGTCTAATGTATATTCTGAAGATAATTATTAGTGAATATGCAGCTCGAGCTTGAACAGAATTTTTTTTTTTACTAAGAATAACCCAGAATCTTCTTCTTCAACAGGAATCTGAAAAGCATGACATGAGCTAGAAGAATACCTCATCTACATTAGCTATCTGCCAAAAATGAGATATTTTCACACAATGGGGGGAGAAGGTGCCCCCATAGAGATAGTTTACATCAAATGTGTTCTTGCTACTGGAAGTACTCTGTTTGGTTTGGGTAAGAAGTGGTAGCTTCAGAGGGTGTTTTGCTGCTGCAGAAAGACAAAGAAAGTGTTTGTAGTGAGTATTAAAAATAATTGTCTGTGCATCCTGTTTTTGATTACTGGTTAACTCCACTGTCATTTCCTTACTGGTTCAAGCTACTCACTTTAGGTATTCAGTAACTGAACTTTACTGATAGCATAGCGTCACTGTGTTCAGGCAGCGCAGTTTAGGTTTCCCGTAGGACTGCACACAAGTGCGTCACTGTAGCCCCCACATTGGTTGAGTTCCCATAATCCTTCTTTCTGCATAGCCAAAGAGCTACAAGAAACAGACGGCAATGTGGGACCATAAATCCTGCTTCATACGCTTGCCTAGGACACTATGACTTACGGACTGGAGGAGCCTAACCTGTCAGTTAGTGTCAGCCTACCTCTTGAGCCACAGCAGGCGTTTGCAACAATTTATTAGAGGAATCTTCAAGTCCTAATTACTGTTTGTCATACACCTGGTATTGGGAAATAGGCAGTTGGTTAGGGGAAGAATAAAATCTGTAGATGGAATATAGGGGGAAAAAAACAGGGAGCACAGAAAGAATAGCGGGAGAAGAAAAAGGAAGAAACAAGCAGAAGAAGGATAGGAACATGGAGTACCTACTTTGCTCAATAAAAGGTTTGAAGTAGCAGTATTTATTACTCTGTGTGCATGAGGCTGCAACTGAAACTCCTGGGAAACAGAGCCAGACACACACACACACACACACACACACACACACACACACACACACACACACACACACACACACACACACACACACCTCTACCTACCTCTCTGACCAAGGTGGAAGCAAGCACGGGAGCTCTCTATGGAAAAGTATGTTGTATTGTTTATTTCCCTTATATAGTGACAATTTATCACACACACACACACACACACACACACACACACACACACACACACAAAACCACCTGATGTCATGGGTGGAGTGTGGAGCCAATAAATTTACACCCCCGCTGAAACCGTTTCAGCTTCAATTTACAGGAGCAGGAATGAGGAGTGTGTGTGTCAGTGTAATTGTGTGTGTGTTTTTCTTATTTTTTGGTTGTTATAATTTTTAGCGTGTTTGCGTGCTGCAATCTATTTGTGTGTAGGAGTAAATCTACGTGTAGACAGATGTGCCCTGTAAATGTGAGTGTAACTTCTTGTTTGTGTGTAGGAGTAATTTACTCACAGCTTTCTCTTATATCTATTGGCCATCTGTTGAGCAGCTAAGTGGGATGCAGACGCAATCAATCTAGGGTACCTTAACAAATGGAAAGGCTGTCACTCTCCAAACTTTTTGCATGAGAGAACATCTATCATATGCAGAAGTATAACTAACATTTTTTTCTAAATGGGTCAACTAAGGAATGAAGGTATCTAGGAAAGAGAAGGGAAGTATATAAACGAGAATATAAAAATATATTGCATTTTAATGTTTTCCCCCTACTTTAGTATCTCCATTTGCTTTTGTGCATGTGTGTTTGCCTATATCTGGCATGTGAAATCATTAAAATAATCCTTGTGCATATGTGTTAGTATGTTAGTGTGTTCTGTCTTATCTCTTCTGCATTTCCTTGATCTGCTGTTGTAGCTGGCAGTGCCCTGGGTTCTACCTAATTAGCTTAGGGTTTGGAAAATCTCACACACACATACAGCATTGTGTAACGACTTTAGGTCCATCATCATGAACAAAGTCACAGACAGTATAATGTGAAAAAAAAGAGTAAAAAAAACATTTGTTTAATTGACTTAGATTGGCTGCATGTGTGTGGGCTCTTGTGGGGGAGAGGTGAAGAGAAGAAGATGAAGAAGAGAAAACAAGGGTTTGAAATGACTGGCTGGGCGAAGGAAAGGGAAGGAAGCAGGAGAGGATGCAGAAAGAAGGGAAATTGTGGGGAAAGTGATGTAACTAGCCAAGATTTGAAGAAAGGAGATTGAGGAGACTTGGAGAAGAAGAGAAGTAGAATAAGGTCTGGGACAAAGAGAGGAAAAATCAAGAGAAATAAAGAAAGACCTTAAAATGACTGACCGAAGATTGTTTTGCATTTTCAATAAATATGCATGCAAGATGTTTAATTCTGTAAAGTGAATTGACCTGCAATGTGCTGCAGGAGACAGGCATGTTTGCTGCGTGTGTGAGCTGGGGGTAGGGTTGGCTTAATGAGAAGCTTTTGGCTGCAGCACTCGCTATCTCTCTCGTCTCCTTTATCATCCCTCATACTGGCACTGCTCTACTCCTCTGTCACTCCAGTATCTACAGTAATTACTGTTCTTTGGTGGATTAGAGGAATGTAGACAGGGATAGAGTGCGATAATATGCCAAAGTGTGAGTATTTGTGTATTTTGTTTAATTTCCTCCAGATTTTCCTCCAGAGGCGTGTTCCAGGAAATGCGTTTCCGAAGCTGCCTCTCACAAATTAGCCTTTCACACCAGCACGTTGACCTGGTAAAGACCTGCTGGAGTAAAATGGCTCGTGCATGTGTTCCAACATGAGGTCATGGACTTTATCCTGACCTTTTACCAAGCGTTTCAACCTGCTCAGCCCTGTGATAAAAGGTTTTTTTTTTTTTTTTTATAGCATTGTTACTGGTCTGTACCAGTAGTGTCGTCACACAGTGTGCTCTCTCGATTGTAAATATATTTCTCACATCTGTTTTAACAAAATCAGAGTAAAGATTTTCGATTTACACCAAAAAAGGTGGAATAAGGTAAGGAAATCCTTAAATCTTTGGATGTTACACTTGAATCCCTCATGAAAAATTAAATGTATGTGATGTATGTCTGTGTTTTGTTTTAAAGTTCAAGTCAGAGGACAACGTAATTAAATATGTACATGGTGGCATTTTTCTTGCACTGATTGGTCATTTACCTTCCATTAGCCCATGGATTTATCATTGCTAATCATCATCGCTCCTGCACTCATGATGCCTTTCTTAGTTGACTCACACTGGACATATAAATGCTGGCTATTTAATGAAGGAACTACGTTCCTTGTTCAATTTTAAATACCTGCGTCATTAAAAATTGTGCTTTTATAGGATAATTGCATTATTTTATTCACACCTTGGTCAGATTAGAAATACCTGGGCCAAAAGCAGTGCATTTGACGCACATTATTACCACCTATAATGTATTGTGTCCAGAGGGTTTAATGGAGGTGTTTGTGTTGTTTACTGGATTTCATGATTGAAATCTGTAGAAAGAAGACATATTGGCAATTTAAACTGTATTTAATTCCGGTTTCCCTTTGTTCTTCTGGTCTGTATATATTGTGTTTCCCTTGTCTGTGGTTCCCTGCCCGCTGTGTGCTTGCTTGTCTGTCTGTATATTGGCTTAAATAATATTTTTATTTTGTTCTGTTGGCACCGCCCAGCTCTCTTAGTCTTGTTGGTTTTACAGTAAAGCTGAAGTTAACCTTACGTCCTGTCTCAAGTCCTGTTATTGGGGCTGATCCTGCATGCCACACATATTGCTTAAAACACACACACACACACACACACACACACACACACACACACACACACACACACACACACACACACTTGTTTGGAACTGACTAGCTAGACAAATATGAGATCAGGCAGCATGGGAAACTGTTTAATCCAGTTACAACAGTTCTCCTGGCCCCTTGGGAAGCAGACTGTAGGTATTCCAGATGGCCAGTCTGCCATTGATAGTAGCACTCATAGAATTTGGAGCTTATGTTTGGGTGTTTGCTAAGTTATTGCCAGTATTTTAAGCCATTTTCCCAAATATATATATTTGGGTGAATTTTCTGGCCTTCTGGCTCGTAGCTTACCTGATGTTTCCTGAATGAGGCTGTAGCCTGTTTGGAAACTTAGAGCCAGATGAGCACATTGTACAGGTTACCGTTGCATGCATTCAGAGTGGATGTTGACTCAAAAATGAGAGAGGGTGCACAGTCTTTTTTTAATTTAATTACATGTTTTTTTTTTGTGAATTTACTTGTATATGTACTATTCGTCACAATTAAAATCCCTGACAGTGTTTGACTGTTGAACGTGTTTGACTCACAACATAAGGACATCAACCTCAAGGATTTGCCTTCTTTGTAAATAAGGTTCAGTTCAGCAAGCCTTGAGGTTAACTTGTAGTACTGATTTAATAGGCCTTTTCCTTGATAATGTAATGGGGTGACCAGTATATCTTTATTTTTGTGGCATCAAGAAATAATGTCAATTTTCCATCTCTTCTTACCTAAGTTCTAAGCTGGAAAACATAGACAGAAATATGTGTATTGTGCATGCACTATTGGTTAAGTGCAGGCATTGGCATTTAGAAATGCCAATGCCTGCGCTGTTTGCAGGGATTTAATTGCATAGTGTACAGAAAAGTTATTTTCTCTTTTTGGAATTAGTTTGGATAATGAGAAAATTACATTAACATCACTGTGCTTAATTGACACATAAAATCCAATACATTTTCTGTCTGTCCCTTAGCCAGATATCCTGTATATCTGCGTCCAAAACCTCCAGTCATTTTGAATATCTTTGACTGTTAGAATTGGATTTTTTTTTTCTCCATAGGAAGACAAAGCTAAGAGCAGAGTATTAGCCTTGGAAATGAACAGGTTGACAATCATTGCTTTGGTTCATTAAATACAGCTGTAAATATGGAATTTCTGGTGGTACGGCTACCATAAAGAGTTCAAGTACGCACTCATCCACCCACCCATCCTCTCTTCCTTTTCACCTGTCTGCAGGTCATTAGTGAGTTATGTAAAATTTCCATGTCTTCTGGGGTGGGGGAAAAAAAAAAGCAACTGCAGCCTGTAAAGTATCCAGTGGAAGAATGCTTAACCATCAGTCCTTTTATTTCCATCCTGAATGTAAATGAGTTTCTGCAGGGTTCATTCCCTCAGTCTCCCTCTCATCTGTCTCTCATCTCTTTTCTTTCTCAGTCTCCTCTTAAACCACAGCCAAGCATGAAACAGTCAGTGTTGTTCAGGGACAGTGAGTCACACCTTCCCTGACTATCAAGTTCTCACTCTGCTATATGTGTGTATGTGTAACATTTCTGTTTTTGCCATCTTTTAAAGTGGAAATGAGCATGAAAATCTCAGAAACCCAAAAAGCCTATTTGCTGCACCTTATTATGAAGAGGATTATTTTTAGAGTCAGGGACAGGAAATAATCGTGTGTTTTTGTGTTTTTATGTGTGCTCATTTGTTGTCCCACAGTGGATGCAGAGATGAGAGCTCAGTAGCATTTTGTATCTGGTTTCTGTTATTTTCTTTTTAATGGGCATTCATGCTGTGCTTCCTCTTGTTTAACATCAGCCGCTCATCAGGAACACAAATAAGACTTTGTGAGTGTGGATGCAGATAAACACGCATGTGTTTTATTCTCTCCATTGTGTCGTCTCTGCTTCCTGTGTGTAGACAAAGGAACACAAATTAGACTTGCTGTTGTAAAAAAACAACTTGTGTGACTATAATTTCTTTCTAAATACTAAGTTTACAAATAATAGCAGTTACAGCAGTTAAAAAACTTTCTAAACTCTTTTGTGTAACACAGTCATTTGTGTAGCCCACTTCCACAGTGCACCCCAGTTTCCAAAACAAGTGAAACACTGTGGTAAATGTAAATAAAAGCAGAATTCAGTTATTTGCACTGAAACCTGTTATTTATTTGTAAATAGAGTCCCAGCATTATGGAAACGGGGTTGTATATTTGCACTTCACTTTGCTGTTGATAATAAAGCTGGTGCTGTTGTTATGTCTGAAGACTAAATATTAATTTACACCCAACTGCTCGGTTATCTTATGGCTTAGTCACAGTAGAGTAAAAATAGGACAACAACCTCCTTACAGCTAGGAAAAATTGGTTACCTGGTGATTGCCTTGAAAGTTTTCATATTTGGCAACCAGCTAGTTGCCCAGATGTGGAATGTGGAACACCCTCGACCACTTTCAGTCGCAAAGGTACCTGGTGAGAGTTCGATGCACTCGTTGGTATGTGGGTGAATGTGTCTTGTAGTGTAAAAAGTGCTTTGAAGGCTCAGTAGAAAAAAGTAGAAAAGTAAAATGTAAATATTAATACATTTATTCCCATTGGGATATAAATGTTTCATCTCAGTATAAAGGGGTTCACTCAGTATAACTTTGTATTGATTTATGACCCTTCACTCTAAGTGTACCCAGACCACCAGCAAAATGCCCTCCCACAGTGAACAGAGCCTTAGGGTCCCCTCAATATACGGGTCAAACATCCAGTCCTCTGTATGCCACACACGCATTCACCCACATGCCATCCTATTTGTCATTTAACTCTAGTTAAGAATTACTCATAAGATCATATCACTTCCCTGCTTCTCTGTAGGGCGTTGATGTTTTTTTGTTTTTTGTCTTTTTAAGCTCTAAATAATGGGCATTCATCACACGTTTGTAATGCATACTTTATACTACAAAGTCCCTCTGTATGAAATTGTCAGACTGTTCTTGCTGACACATTCTCATCCCAGTTTTTCCTTACATGTCACTCTAGAGGACCACTAGCCAGGCTTCTCCCATCCGTGCCCTAACAATGAATCCTCTTTTAGCGTCACTCTTCTTGCCATTGTGATACATATTCATGAGCATCTTGGCCTATTTGTCATTTGTATGCACAGGACTTGCTGGGTTGTTAATTGCTTAATTGTACCACACACCTCACCAGTGTGAAGGCATCTGTGTTTGTTGTTTCGCCATTCATTTATTGAGGTTTTTCCTTCTCTGTGTGTGTGTGTGTGTGTGTGTGTGTGTGTGTGTGTGTGTGTGTGTGTGTGTGTGTGTGTGCGCGTGTGTGCGCGTGTGTGCGCGTGTGTGTGTGTGAGCAAGAGAGAGAGAGCAAGTGTCTTTCTGTTGATGTGACCGAGCACGTTTCAGATGTGTCAGCAGTTTTGTTGACCCAAAGCAAGCAGGATACAAAAAGAATGCTTTGTTTCTTTATTTCAGGGTTTGGTCAGTTCTTTGCCTGATTAAATAAAATTGTTTTCTAAAATTTACTGTATTGCTAAGTTTGTATACAAAAGTGAATTTTTATGGTGTATTTGTCCTTCTTTAATTTACATTCAACCTCACTTATCATTGCAATAAACTGATCTCTGTATTTCACCTCTTAGAGAGACCAGAGGGGGAGTTAGTATTTAATGAACCCCTCCCTGAAAACACCCCCAGGTGGAGATGAATAGAGTGTAAATGAGTGGGAGGGGAAGATGACAAGGGGAGGAAGGACAAACACACAAACACTTGTGTCCCAGTGGCCTAGTATATCTAAAATTGTGTAATTACAATGGGGAGTGCCTTTAATTGACTCCTACTGCAAACCCCCTGAGTCTGCAGTGAGAGTGTATATGAGAGAGAGAAATAAATCCCAAATGAAATGCTTTAATAAACATCGGTATGAACAAATATTTTAATACAACTTTTTCTGTATTTTGTCTAAATAAAAATGTCTTTTGCCTGCAGGTATGTACAATATACAGCAGAGGTGAGTATGCTGCTGTGCTGTTATAGAATTTGATGAGTCAAAATAGTATCAGTTGGGTATTTGTTATTATGTAAAATTAAGAACAAATATTTCAATTTACTGTACTACTGAAAAAAAGCACACATTTTAAGTCGCGAAATCCATTTGTTTTAAATCCATTTGTCAGTGTATCGTTTAATCTCTTAGAAAACCCAAACATATTCTGTTATTAGTTTTCAGTTCCAGTTGATTGGTTGTTTTTGTTTTTGATGGGATTTGGAATTTAGAATTTGTTTACCAAACACCAGTTTATCGCATTCTCGAGCCAGAACACAAAACCTGAACTTGTGCCACTCTTGTGGCAGCAGCACCCTACCCTGCAGCTGTTTCAGCAGCACATTGCCCACCCCAACAGAGTTCTGCAGCACTTTCTGGATCTGCAGAGCATTTAGTCCTGATATGTCTCCTATTGAACACGCCTGGAACAGGCTGATGTGTTCATCAGAGGCAGCCACAAACAATGACCGTTGCACAGCTGTAGGCCACACACATTTGGGAAAGGAGAGCAGCAGATCCAGGCACTTGTGCAGTCCATGCTAAGATGGGTGACTGCATCACATCCAAAGGAACCTGAACCCCGTATTAAATGTCTAAGAAAATCAATTTAAAACACAGATTTGCTTTATTTATCTATTGACTAGTTTGTATTAAGAATACAGGTCCAGCAGTTCACTTGAATTTTTGATTGCACTCTGGTGTCCTCGGCATGGGGGATCCAAGTGTTGCACAAATTTCCAAAGATATCCTTCTGCGTTTTCCTCCTGACAATATCCCACATGTTCTGTTGGATTAAAATGTGATGAAAACTTTTTCACTTTATTATTTTAGAAACTCTTGCATGATTTTTGGCAGTGTGCTCTGGATTATTATCACGCTGGAATATTCCTCTTTTGCCAAGCTTCTGGAGACGGGGGGGTTATCTTGTCTGCAAGTAATTTGCTTTATCCAGACATTCATGTCTGTAAATGTCATTTCCACAGCACATTTACTCCTGTCTTTGTGTTTCACTGTAATAACTGTGCATTCATTTGTAGTCTTTAACAGGATAATGCCAAACATGCTGAATCCTATCTGAGCCCAACAATGCCCCCCCCTTTGGTGCATGGTGGATAGGTGTACGTTGTGCAATGTCCTTTAGACTGTCTGAGCTGTCATAGGAACTGATTACCAGTGATAACCCCTTTCCCAAATCTGAAGCACTTACCTGTCTTTTTTTGCAGTGCTGGGTGGACCTTTTCATGGATGACATTTTAGTGTGTCACTGTAGTGAAAGCGCAGGTGTATTAATGGCTGCTGCCTTCCAGTGAGGTATGGTCCTGTTTTGTGCACGCTGGGTCGCTGTCATGGCTTACTGGGAGGCTTAATGGAGTTGAGACATCATTAAAACCAACCTATTCTTTCCCAGCTGTGTCAACTCTAAATGTCTGTTTTGCAAGTAGTGCTCTGAATAGTGGTGCTATGGCTCTCTGTATGTCACAAGAACATAGTGCTTGTCCACCCCAGGTACTTTCATTAACCCCTGGCAGGTGGGTGTGTAATTGGTTCATATTAAAGGTTAAAGATGTGTTGTATGTATATTGTCAGAGTTTGAAGATGTGTATTTGATCATTTTTTTGGTTCTCACCACTGGACCTTCCTCTGTGTTGGACAAACTGATCCATAGCCATTTGGCCCCTTTCTGTGGTCAAGTTCATGAGTTAATGTTTAATTGTTGTATTAAGGTGTTGACAATGTATTAATTTGTATTGATGATGTGTTTGGTTTAAACAGTTTAAGATCATATTTGTTCTCTTACTATATCCAGTAATGTGTTTCCACTATTAACATAAAGCACTTGTCTTTTTTGATAACTGATAAAGCACTGGAATAAGATAACAGGGTTATTTATTGGTGTTGCTACAATGTCTATGTAGACACAAGTTGTAGCTCCTCTCAAGAATATGCTTGTGTCAGATAATGGAGGTGAATAGGTCACAGTTGCTGTACTGCCAGGAGGGTAAAATTGAAATGGAGTATAGCTCAGTACAGAGTTTTTTCAGTTTAGTTTAGTTTATCTTCTATAAGTTGTCTTCCACAGTTCTTCAGATTTGCCCAAACTGGCCTGCACTAGAAGAAAAAGTGAAACAGTAAAGCTAAACTTTGGCAGTTAAGAGTTTAACTTTGTTCATTTTTGTCATTGCCTCCCAACTACCCCTTACACTGTACCTACTGAGTACTGCTTCAGCTCCATTTCTATTAATTTTTACTCACTGATCTTCCTGTATCTGTTTCCATCTTTGTAAAATCTAACAGTCAGATTTTTCAACTCTTTTGGCAGTTTTTTTTACCATATGGAGGAGACCAAACTGGCAAATACTAGATTTTAACACTGAGAGAATTCAAGTTTTAACTGGTAATTTTCTTTTTTCCTTCTTGTTGCTCTAAGTTTATTTTTTTTATTATTGATACAATGGTCTTTGATTTTGTAAATGTGGAAGAAAAGACATCAGACACAGAAACCAACAACAGATGTAAATATATTGTTCTGACTATGGGTCAGTTCAATGACTGCTGACAAAGAAAGCTTTTTTACACCAGCAATGGGAAACTACCAGTTTTAGTCAATCATGATCACTAATGAGGAGTTAATAGGCTTCGGCCTGTCAAGTTAAGGCATTGTAGAACCTTCAGCACCACTTATTAAAATATTTAAGTGAGTTCATGTATATATTTGAGCTAGTATGTGTACCTTGTTCTTGTTTTTTTTTTCATGTCATTAAAGATGTTGAAAAGAACAGTTCAAAGAAATCATTAAAAGCCCTAAATTACCATGACATTCATGCCCATGAGTGTATGAAAACTTCTGATTACAACTGGAGTGTAGATCAAAGTACAATTGGCATAGCTATCACACAAACTGGACTAAAAGAAAGTGTAAATGTGCATGGGGCTGATATAGTCATTATCAAGAGCCTTTGTGCTCATATGCAGAACCATCTAAGCAAATAAACCACAGCTTTGTTCGGCCTACTTGTCAGTGGCCATTGTCACACTGGGTTTGTTTGAGCCGAGCCTGACTTTCTTTGTCTCTCCTACAGTTAAGGTCAATTATGGTATCTTACATCACATGATGCTTCCCGTGCAGAGACCCTGTGGTTTATATCTGCCTTTACTCTAATCAAAGGACATTAAATCATTGCCAGTTTCAGGAATAAAGGAAGTTGTATGAAGAGAACTGAATGCAGTAGCTGATGAATGGTCAGCCCTACAGGAAAAGAGTGTGTGCTCATCAGTTGCATTGAATCGCTTGTTGCTAGTTTTGAGTTGCATTCATCAGTCTTGTGAATGTCATTAGCTTTAGGCTACATGTAATCCAATTTTACCACATGGCAGTGATGTCTCATAATGACAGTCGCACTGATATTGACTGTTCTAGTGTAAGTGTCAAACAGATGGAGCGAGAGGTGTGTTACGTACTGTTTTTCATATAATGTGCTTGCTTGTACAGAACACACACACACTCACACAGTGCAGTACTGTCCTTGTAAGTCAAGGACATCTCCTAGTTTCACAGGTGAGGGAACACAGACCGTTTCTGCCAGGGAGCGAAGAACAGAACAGAGAGGAGGAGGACAAGTGGAAAGGAGAAAATGAGGATTACTGTAGAAGGTGAACAGATAAAGTTGGAAGTAAAGAATTACCTAAAAATAATGAATACGAAATCTTTCCAGGAATATGCCACCTTGTTGACCTGAAATTGTCGTGCCCTACTTTCAGCTTGGGAACGATAGGTTCGCAAGCTGTGTGTCCCCTGCTTAGACGGATCAGGAGTGAAGTGGTGAGATACACCAAATCAAATTATTGTCTAAAATTTGCAGACAAAGTCATCTTTGCATGCTTTTTTTTTTTAATGATTAACTAATGGAACATCTGTAACCCTGGAAATCATTAAACCCTTAAGCTAAACTTGAAGTATGAATATGAAACTACAGTTAGTTCCTTCTCCCCATGTCTCTCTCTCTCTCTCTCTCTCTCTGTGTCTGCGGGTGGGTGTTTTCTCCCCCAGTTAGCTGACATTTCAGAGATTAGAGGTTTTTGATCTTTCATTTCACATCACAATCTCTGCTCACCACACCCTTTTTACTGCCTTCCCCCCTCTCTATACCCTACCATCCTTTTACTCCCTCATCCTTTCATCATCCCATGGTTGTACCGCTGGAAGGCCGACACCTCTCTGACGGAATGGGCAATGAGCTGATGAAGAGCAGAGAAGGGGCGATGGGAGGGGGAAGAAGAGGGAAGAAAAAGAAGAGGCATGGGGAAAGATGAGAGAAGATGAGTTGATTAAGGAAAGAGGAATGGGAGGGAAAGGTTGGGGGAAGGTGGGATCAGAAGTTCGGATGGTGAGCTGGAGATATTTAGAAATATTTTTTGCCACACTGGTAAAATTGGCTTTTGTGGTTTCCATCTTTCACTACAACCATGATCATGTTTCACTTTGCATTCCTCTGTCTTGATTTTAATCCTTTTTTTTCATGAAGGCACACTTAATATTTGACATGCTGCAGGATTTGGATAGTGACGGGCTTCATATTTACTTGATCGCCGTGATACAATTCCACGTATAAGCTCCTTGCTTTCTTTCTCTTCTCTCCCCATTTAATTGTGAAGCAGGAAACAAAAGTCCCTAAATTGCAAGCACTTGTCCCTTCTTTTCCCCCTCTCTCCTCATTAGTTTCTCCTGTTCCTCGATGTCTTTTTGCCTGTTAGATGCAAACTTGATGAAATGTGGACGACTGTCGTGTGTGCTGCTGTAGTTAGAGATAACAAGAAGTCCGATCTGTAATTGTGTGCAGCACTGCTCAGCCACGTCTGCATAGTTTGTAATTCAGCGGGGGCCCCAAGAAGTGAAAGGCTTCTTTGTTTGAATGCATGTTTTTTGTTATCTGACGGCAGAAATGATGATTTATGTTGATTGCGAATGGGAATTTAAAAGTATTACCTATTCATCTTTCATCTGTGTCTGTGTGTGTTTGTGTGTGTTTGTGTGTGTGTGTGTGTGTATGTGTGTTAATTTCTCATTATCTAGCGTACACTGCCTGCCTGTTCTCGTTTCTCCACACATATCCCTCCTTTCCTCACTGTTTCTGACTCTTCTCTGTAGAGGTCACCAATAATATCCTCCTTTCTTTAGGGAGATCTGTGAGTCAATAACTCAGAAAGATATGAAAATGCACAGGCGCACACTAAAATGCTACGAGGACAGATCTATGGAGTATGTTAAAAAAGGATACTGACAGTCTCTCTCTTTTCTCCCTGTTTTTTTTTTCTCTCCATAATTTAATTTCCCTTTCCTTCTCACTCACCTGTGTCCTGTTATCCTTTGTATATATTGTTGTTGTCACTGCCCACAGTTTTTAAATGCTGTCACAGTGGGTTAGTAGGCCATCAGACAGACACACACACTTTCCCATCACTCCTGGTGATGACATGGTTAGCTACGGCAGCTACCTCAGTGCCAGGTACAGCTGGTGTGTGTCAGCTCCACTGAGCAGAAAAAATGCTCTTCCAGTACACTGCACAACACACACACACACACACACACACACACACACACACACACACACACACACACACTGGTTGCTCTAATGCTGACAGGCTTTACAGTGTCTTCTCTTTCTTGTGTCACTATACTGTGCTACAATGTGAAAAATAACCAGCAAAACTGAATGTTTAGCCTAAAACACCTCCTGCCACCTACTGTAAAATCTCATGAGGGCTTTATACTGAGAAAAAGCTTCCAACAACTGGCAGGCAGTTTCATTATGCTGAGAAAGGACGCAGATAGAGAGAGAGATGTATAGTCTTATTTTCTGGAAGAGGATGGAAGCTGCAATTCTGTGGTGCTGGGACTGAAGGGCTATTTATCTGACCACTGCGAGCAAAAGCTATAGGCTAAGCCTCCCTGCAGGAACGACTGTGTCATATTTTCATCCATGCTGTGTGAAGCTGATGGTAAAAACTAGCCCCCAGACAGTCACCTGCTGTTGTTGACTTCAACCCCACGAGACCCTCAGTATGTGTGTGTGTGTGTGTGTGTGTCTGTGTGTGTGTGTTTGTTCATTGTTTTTCCCTTTTCCCCTTTCAATCCCTGCCTCTTTTTTCTTCCTTCATCCCCCCATTCTTCTTTTATTGCATCTCCTTCATCTGTCACTCTAACGATGCCCAGATTTCTTTAAACTGCCTCAGATGACTCATAGATTCATAAAATTAAGGAAAATGTTTTGCGGCAGGACTGTGTTTGTTGAGATGTATGCTGAGCAGAGGCCCAGTCTCCATACCTGGATTATCATTTTAACTTGATGACTATTTTTTTTCCTGGTTCTTCATAACAGTTGCTGGTTAGGGTGTCAAACCAACATAATCTTACGGTCAGATCTACTTGAGTGCAGCTTGATTTGATGCAAACAAGGTTAAATGAGTGACTTCAGCAACATAACCCAGACATGCTGCCCTATTGTTGCTGCCCAATTTAGAAGACTGTCTCATTACTGGTAAAGAGGTAGGTGGGAAGGAATAATATACATATGTAATTTATTAGTTCTGGTGGCAAATAAGGTGGTAAGTCTGGAAACATTTAATGCCGCTGTCCCTAATAAATAGAGAAATTACACCACAGATAGTATGACAGACAGCAGCTTCCTTTTACCTGAAATTAAGTAATCTCTGCTGAATCCTGCCAGTGGCTCTGATGCAGCTCTTCAGCGAGGTTGGCCCAATTGGTCCTCTCCTGTTTATCAAAACTTTTTATTCTGTCCTCATCAGATTTGCCTTTAATGGACAGAATTCAGTTACTGATACCCATTACTATCAAATGATAGGAGTATATAAATAATAAGATCAGTAATGTATTGGAAACACAAAGTTATGATAGATACAAATAAAAAGAGAGGACATTTGACATTTTCTTATTCTGTTTTTCTCAGATTGTCACACTCATCTTTTTCAGTTTTATATCCTTTATTTTGATTTTCCTGGCACACCTTTATACTGTATTAGTCTGTGTTACTGTAGACTTTCCCTATTTTAAATATGATTGTAGAAAAAAAACTAGTAAACAGATTTAATGTTCGCTGAAAGAGGATTGTATATGTGTTCATAGGTTTGTCACAGTTTTTACAACGCATCCTTATTGTTTGTGCTGCTTTTTTTAATATATATATTGCCCTTAGTGTGACTTGTCTTGGTAAATTACTTAGAGCTCTATAAGAGAAGGTCTTTCTCTTTTGGCCTCTCATTCGTCATTGACCCAGTGGCAACCATAGTTTCCAGTATTGATATGGATTAATTCAGTGATCGGATGACTGAATCAAATTCTCATATGCCTTTGAGGAACCAAACAAACCAGATTAGAGTGACCAGAATCAGCAGATCCCAGATGACCCAGCTGATCTTTGATCTTTTCAGTGACCTGTGGAGAATGGGCCCTAGTGTATTTTTCACAGGGTAGATGGTGACTTAAATGTAGTTAATAATTTATGAATTTAACTGACAACCAATGAAGAAGAAACTTCTGACCATCTTTTATCTGCCTGTCTACTGAACCCATGTGACACTGCGGTTAACTTTCTCCTCAGCTCAGATCACAGACTTACAGACATGTTAAGATTTTATGTGTGTGTTACTACAGAACTGCACTAACTGTAAAATCAGCACCTAAATCAGCTTTGCACTTTAAACTGACATTGAAGTTCAAAACCACAAGAGCCGTTTTATTAGGACTATCAATGAACTAACGTGAGAAATCAAAACATACTAAATGTTGATTCATTATACATCATACTCTGCATACCCTGCAGGTTAAACTGTGCCATCATTTGTGCGTTTAGCGTCTGTCTGAAGAGACTTGTTGTCTGACATACACTGTGATCTCTGAAATGCCTTTTAGTGTCATGCCTGGTTTTCAGAATCTTCCTATTTCATAACCAGACACATAGTGTTGTATTAGATTTGCTCCCACAGTCCTGCCCATTATGTTTGACCACATTCAGTGTGGAAATTTTTCATAACAGGATATGTTTGAAGCGTAAAAGCTATCAGATGTGGAAACTATGAGGAAGCGGCTTATAGAATTATAGAATTGAAATTCAGGTACCTCATCTAAGTGTGTGGAAAATAGAAGTTTAACTAAAGCGACACTTGCTGCAGCAGTATTAATTTGTGAACTCGTTTATTGTGGAATATAGTAAATCACATTTCATTTATAAGATTAATGTATTTTAGTGTAAGCTGGAAAGTTACAAAGGTTCATGAAAGTGGAAGCTGTGTCTTTTCCCTGTTTTCGGTGGTGTTATCAGCTGTAACATTAAAACCATCTGTCTTTCCCCCCCAGAGGCCTCTGTGGACTGGACTGTGTCTAGCGCTTCC
This sequence comes from Archocentrus centrarchus, assembly GCF_007364275.1. Classification (NCBI taxonomy): domain Eukaryota; kingdom Metazoa; phylum Chordata; class Actinopteri; order Cichliformes; family Cichlidae; genus Archocentrus; species Archocentrus centrarchus. The sequence continues at coordinate 22,046,364 of NC_044348.1, forward strand.
GGGTCTCTCAGGTTTTGGTTCTTGGAGTTTGGAGGCGAGGTCAATGGCTTGGGCTCTCCATGTTGCCACAGAATTTGTGGTGTGGCAGGTTGCATTGTCCTGTAGGGGGAGGGCACTGCCATAGTACTGTTTCCATAAAAGGGGCTTTTGGTCTGTGGCATTATTTAGGTGTGTAGTAAGTCTCACAGTAGCATCCACATGAATATCAGGATGCATTACACGGTAGAGGCTGTTTAATTCAGCTGTCAGTGTTTAGGTTGTCATACCTGATCTGTGGAAATTGAGATGAAGATGATGGGTTTGGAAAGCCAGAGCTGAAAATACAACAAAGGAAAGAAGGCAGAGGACAGAGTATAATCAAAAATGCAGTTAATTTGTAATAATGTGGTTCATTTTATCTTTTAAAAGCAGATTTAAATGATGATGAATTTACATTGCTTGGGTCAAGTGGGTAAGAAGGATAGGCAAGTATCCTGCAGTGGGTGTTTTAATTCAGTGTTTTCTGTATCTGATATACAATTTGAATCAATTGATCCTTTTAAGAAGAAAATGAACTGAGCTGCTAAGAGTCTTCACACAAGTGAAGCATATATCATCACTAACTGTGAAGATGCTGTCATTCTGTAATTTTCAGTGCGTTTTGTTTTTTTAGCTTCAATGTGTAGCTTAAGCAGAGTGCTTTTACAGGCAAAGCAATGATTAAAAATACAAGGGATTCAGGTGGGACAAGTTTTCCTAGTTAAATGTTACAGCCCAATAAATCGCTGGCAGAAGATTTTTCACTGTAGCACTCCAACTTCAACTCCGGCAAATTGAATAACGGTGCTGCTCTTTCATGGCCTACATCTGTAATCTTCCTCCTTTTCTTTACTTGATTATTATGTTTTTCCTGTTTCCCACTCCTTTCTCAGCCCTTGTTTTTGTTCCCTTTCTGTTTGTCTTGGTCTATGTCTATTCTCTACCTCTCTCTCGCTCATCATCAGTTCTTCTCCTTCTCTCGCCTCATCTTTCTTTTTGTAATATTCTGTCTCCCCCAACTCTTTTTTTTCTGCCCCTGGGGCTCGTGGTTTGTTCCTGAGACAAAAATATCAGCCATAGAGTTTCACTAATGAACTACTTCAAGTGTGTGCATGTGTGTGTGTGTATGTGTGTGTGTGTGTGTGTGTGTGTGTGCATGTGTGTGTGTGTATGTGTGTGTGTGTGTGTGTGTGTGTTTGTGTGTGTGTGTGTGTGTGTTGTCCCGATGTGCCTCTCTCTCTCTTTCTCTTCCCAGGGTAACAATCAGTAAGAGGTTCGTTCTGTTTGTTATATTTGTTCTGTGCAGTTTAATAAATAAATAGGTATAAATAAATTAATTATTGAATGGTATGAATTATGAATGGGATGGCGTTTCTATACACACAATAGCACACATGGTGAATGAATAATGAACTTTTGCTTAGCTTCTTAGTTACAGAGTTATGAAGGCTTTTTGTTGAAAACCTGAAAACAAACAGGCCTGTCATCCATTTAAGAAGAAAAGAAGTGTTTCACCTCCTCTCTTTGTGATATGGACTTGAAGAGAATTTAAAAGTACAAGAGGGTTTGTGAGGATGCTGAATGGTCAATTTTCAGATCTACTCATCCTTCTTTTTTTTTTTCAGTAGGACCCAGACCAGGTGGGTTAGTAACCATTTGTCCGCAATTGAGATGGATAGGAACATTGTCTGTATTAGAGCTGTAATGATGAGTCAATAATTGATTAGTTTGCAAAGAGAAATTAATTCAGCAACTATTTTGATATAATGAATTAATTGTTTAGGTCATTTTAGAATGATATAATAATATTACTTGTATAAATAAACAGAAGTGAGTTCAAAAGTACATTTAGGGATTGATTTGATTAAAGGCTCCTTTCACTTTTAAATATGATAGTTTTGCACTCACTTCTTGCTTGCTTCTTGCAGTTGTGGAAGAGTGGAACCATTCGTAGAGCCAGATTTGTTTGTACTCAGCTGTAAACAAGTTATTTTTTTGTGGAATTTAACAGTGAGAATGTTTAACTTTTTTTAGGCTGCCTCAAGTGGCCATTAGAGGAACTGCAGTTTTTTTGGCACCTCTGATGGTTTAATGGTGAGATGTCTCGGTATCTGTTCATCCACTTGTCAGAATTTAATTAAACTTAAACACAGTGATCACCTAATGGGGTCTTCACCCAAAACTGTGCTCAAGATCAAGGCCACATTTGCTGTTTTTTGGGCAATAACCTGAGAGTTGTGACGGATAATGAGCTACTCCATCATTGCTATTCTGGTTTAGCCCTGGAAGTAGATCTTTGAAGAAGTCATATTAAGCATGTGAAAGGAGGTATTCACATACGCGAATGAGCTTAAACCTTGAACCTTTATAATTTGTTGTTTGTGTGTTGCATTCTGTCTTAATTAGCATGAACACTGCCATCAATATTTACAGGAGTTTTGTACTATAGTTTAAGATCACAGTATCATGTTTTTTCTGCTGGTAGGTTTAACTTTACATTGTTGTGGGGCTTTTTACCCCACTGAGCCTCAGTGACTGTCGTCATTTTAGCATCTCCTCATCTTCTCATTCTGTTTGTCTTTTTCAGTGTGTGTGTTGTGTGTGCACGTGCCTGTCCACTGCAGGAGATGGATGAGCGTAATTTCCATTGGCCTAGGCACTTCTTTATCACTATAGTGTGTGCACACATAGTGTTTTTACATACACACTTGGCCCAAGGCACTACTTTATCACTACAGGAAACAAACAGGGTTTTAAATCAAAAGCAGATTACATTACACCCCTATACATGTCAAACCCAGACAGGCACACACACACACACACAGACACACAAATGTTGAAATGGCATTGATACTCTTTCATGTTTACGGTGCACGGACACTTAAGGTGCGTGGGTTGCAGCCACAAAGGTGCAAACAGTCATTCCAGTGGTGTATGCAGCAGCATGTAGACATTTTTTTTTTTCATTCTGCTGTTTATGGGAAGTGATTTTACTGTGTTTATATGCAGCAGCGCATTCATTAGAAACAGTGTAATATGCACAAAAATGACGACTATGTCCTGCATCCATCTTCCTCAACAGCTGTCTTAACTGGTGGTTATATGTTTGGCCAGCTCCCTGAACATGGTTATCTATTATCTGTTCAATGCAGTAGTTGCTGTTATTTTGTTGCTCTTAAAACTTTTAACCTTACAGAGTTTGAAATAAAAATAAACTCAGCAGATGACCAGTTGAGAAGGTGACATCTTTTGAAAGTGCAGAAGCTTATATCTCTATTGTAAAATAGAGGGCACGCTCAGAAAGAGCACAGCCAGAGAGCAATCAGGGATAACTGGTACAATTTTTCCTATGATTATGTAGTTTAAGCCACCACTCTGGAACTAATTCAGTTTTTTTACACTCTTTTTTTTTTTTTTCTTGCTGATTCTTTTCTGAAGTTGTCTTATCTGATTCACCTTTGTAATATTAAGTATAAATTGGATCTTTGATGCATTACCAGTGTTAAAAACATATTTAAAATAGGCTTTTACGATGTGTTTTCTGATATTTTTCGCAAACTACTTCTTCTTTCAGCCGCTCCTTTCAGGGGTCGCCACAGTGGACCATCTGCCTTCATCTCACCCTATCCCTAGCATCCTCCTCTGTCACACCAACTCTCTCCATGGCATCCTTCACTATATCCATAAATCTTCTCCGTGGTCTTCCTCTTTTCTTTGAATTCTTTTTTTTATCCAGCACCCATTTGTACTTTCTCAATTTTTAATATAGCAGGTAGTGTTAGCTGTTTTTATTGGGGAAAAGATACTTTTTTATTTAATTTATTTAAAGGTCAGAGAATGCACATTCATGGCTCATGGAAATCAGAATAAAGGTTAAGTTAATCACTTCAGTTACAATAATCAAAGAAATCACCATTTTCATACTGAACAAATCTTGAAAAAAATGAAAATATATCTGAAAATCTGTTGATGGTGTTTGGGAAGTCAGTGTTAATAGTTTATCTCTGTTAATAACCAGCTTGTGGTAATGGTGAACTTCCTGTCTCACTAAATGTTGAAGCTATCCTTTAAATCACATTTACATGAGGAAGAGACACTTTTTTATTGTTAGATAAATCATCAATCCCCTACATCTCATGCACAAAATAGCAGTAAAGCTCTCAGTACTGCACTGTATTATGTTGTTAATATAAAGTCATTTCTTTGCTTTGAATTCAGTAAAACAAAAAAAAAACAAACAAAAAACCCAAAATGATGGCAGGTTTTCATGCAAGAAGACAAATGGCAGACAGACTTTAGGTTGGATGGTGGCCCATAAACCAGTCTGCCTCAGTTTCTGCTGGAAAGGCAAAGATTATGAAGGCTGGTTGTAAATACTAAGGCACCTGCTTAACACGGTTAATACATGAAAGAAATGGCAACAGAATTTAGAGAAAGAAATAAAAACAATCAGTAAAAGAAGAAAAAGCACTACGGCAGTTATTCTATTCAGCATGTTATTAATGTCATTATAATGCTGCAATAAAAAAAAAGACAGTACACTGTTTGCTTATCCACTGAGCCCTTGTCTGGCATGCAAAAATGCTACAAACACACATGCTTGTGCGATAATACACATACACACATACACATTTGCACACACAGCGTCACCGTCCTAAACACAACTGCAGCGGTATTGTCAGTATTATGGGGACTATTGATTAAATACTATCTATGCCATAAAATCACCGTTATCATTACGCTCTATTGTGCTCAGAACATGAAGATATGAATGGATGAGCTGCTTTTGTTGTAGTGATTGTTATGTGTAAGCATTTAATCATGCCTGAATGCTCAAATATACACAAGACGACACACAGAGGTATACACACGGATAATTGGAGGAAGCATTTGGCCTATAACCTGATGGCCGTCCTGGAGTGGGAGGTAATTGTACTTTTACAACCTCGGGGATGGTGTGTGTGGGTGTGTGTATCACAGAGAGAGAGAGAGAGAGAGAGAGAGAGAGAATGTGAAATCCAGAAATAGAAGAGGTTTTATTTGTGTGTAAAAATACCATCTGACTGAGGACTTCTGTTGATACTGAGGTATCAAAGTAATAAAAATATTATTTCTATTCTTTATTATTTACCACAGAATTATTATTTACTATTTTCATAAATTAAACTGGCTTTTGTAACTGTCTTTTTGTATTGTTTAAAAATTGTGAGTCCATGGCGCAGAAACCATTTTCAGCATCTGTCATGATAGAAAAAAAGTTCAAGAACTTTTGCATTAAAGCCAAGTAGGGTGCACTTCTGTTTTACTGTGTCATGTCGGATTGTCATTTTTCAAGAACAGCTTTCATCAAAAAAAGAAAAAAAAGAAACACATTTTAGTGTATTCCTAGTGAGTTTTTGAGGGTGCATCTATAGCCTTAGTATAGCTTGAAAACTTTGGTTCTTTAATGAACTCTTGGTTCATTAAAGGATTTTCTGTTAGATTGCATTTGCAATCTGAAAAGCTTTCACCCCTGATAAACATAATGGACATCCTGCTTCCAGCAGGATAACACACCATGTCACCAAACTCTTGAACATGACAATGAGTTCACTGTACTCTGTAGTGGATTGGGAGACTCTCATCATGGATGATAGTCTCCCATTCAATGAAAAATATGCAACAACTGTGTGATGATATAATGCCAATATGGACCAAAATGTCTGAGGAATGTTTCCAGAACTTTGTTGAATCGATGCCACAAAGAATTATAGCAATTCTGAAAGCAGGTTAAACCCAAGACAAGATCAAAACCAGCGAACAAAACAAAACAGAAAATTAGCAAAAGATATCCAAGACATAAACGCTAACACCGAACACAATATTGGAACACTAATGGCACTAATCCTTCAGTCACACAGATCTAGAGATATGCCTGCAACCACAGGTTGTGAGGAAAAAAAAAAAACATTTGTATTTCCCAAGCGGTTGCAAGTGGTTGTTGTAAGTTGCTGGCAGTCACTGTGAAATCGATTACTAAAGTCCCATTCACACCTGGTCAGTGACCTCCTGGTAACCAACAGTCATTAGGGAAAAGTGTCTGTTCCACAAGTGGTTGTTTGAGGTAGCTGGTAGTTGCTAGAGGAAATTAGTTGCAAAAAGGGTGCTGCACCAAAAAAGCCACCTTGCGATTGCTTTGGCTGCTAGCAGGTACCATGGAAGATGCTGACTTATCTGCAAACACTCATAAGTTATTGTGAGTGTTTGCGACGCAAAGTGAAACCTGAGAATGTTTGCCTTTAAAGTAAAAGTTGCACCTTTTGAAATGTCGTGGTTACAGCAGTAAGGCATAATTTTTACTTTGAAGGAGAATGTTCTGTCTGGTTTGTGTCTCATTTTTTCAAGTTTCACTACAGCTCAGAGAGTAAATGAGTGTTTGCAGACATGTCGACATGTTCCACGCAAACAAATGCAAATGCAACAGTCTGCTAATGACCAAAGCAGTCACATTGAGATTTTTTGGTGCAGCACCCTCTTTGCGACTGATTTTACCTGGCGACAGCCACCAACCTCCAGCAGCCACTCATCAGCTGATTGGGAAATACACAACCAGAGGTTGCTGGGGGATTGCCAACAAGTCTAAGCCTATGTGACTGAGGCCTAAAACACAGACAATACAGAGGGAAGCAAAGACACAGAGACACTATCAAATTCCCAACCTTAAATAATGTTAGTCTGCCCATAGCTGAACTTATTTTTTATTACTTTGATAGTGTAAGAAAGCAGTGATCTCCACTGTCAAAATAACTAACAGTATTAGTTTGGTTTTTTTTTTTTATTATGAAAAGTATGAGTTTCACTGCTCCATCTCACAGTCATTGATCACCTGAGATTAAAACCTTTAGGATGTTTCAAATACCTGTAGCTGTATTCATGCTCATTTATAGACACACAAATGCACATACAGTGCTAGGCACAGATAAAGGTAACACCCCAAACCCTCACCACCAAGTCAGTGCTTCTCAGCATGTAAGATGTGTAGCCAGGGTAATACTGTTGAGTGTATTGTATCGCTGGAACCATTCAGGAATATTCAGGCACTTTTTGAAAATTTTTTTTAATTGATTTAAATGTAAGAAGCTTCCCAATAAAATTCAAATCTTAGGTTGTGTCTGCCTTTGCATTCCCCAAGGATTGAGAATGAAAGGGATGTTTTAGATAAAAGTTATGGGTACGGTAAATGTACGGTAAAAAGCCATTCAGAGCTGACTAACTGCTGCCTTCAGAGTGGAGGAGGAATTGCTATTCCCTCGTGAAACACCCTTTGATTCAGTCTACGGCAGAGCAGTCAAGCAGTAAAAACTGATTTTCTACAAAGAATGCTGCTCTGAAAACAATAACCTGCTCTTTTTATCATTACCCACCTCTAGTCATCTGATTGAACCAGCCAGCAGACTGTCTGCCAGGCTACCCTTTTTTTTTTCCTTTTCAATTCTTATTTCCTTGTTTACATGTTTTATATCTTGTTTCCCTTTTTCCTTGCTTTTCTTTTATTATTGCTCTGCCAAAAAAAAAAAAAAAAAAAAAACCCTGTAGTTTTAGAAAGGGAGTAGCAAGAGATGGAGCGGAAAGAAACAGAAACTAGATTGACCTCTCCGGTCACGTCTGTTTGAGAGCGGCAGTAATACCGTGTGTGCTGATGCCGTAGGCCACTCTAAGCTATGATTTCAGTATAAAGACAACTGTTCGTTTGAGTCTGTGTGTATAGCATGAAGGTTGTATTTAATAATCAGTGTTGGGTGTTGTGTAGCCTTCACCAGTTACAAAAGAAGAAAATGCTTCACCTTTTGAGAGCTTTTTCATTACATGTTACAGTTTAGTATTGGGTTACTAAACGGCCTGCTGAGTGTAGTTTATGGTTAGATGAATTGCTTCATGACTGCTTATTTTGTTTGTTTTATATTAGACTTTATAGTAGATGATAGAAGGTAAGGTTAGAGAGGTTCAGCCACAGCCTAAATAACACATTGGTCTCTGCTGTAGTGTTGTTCATCTCTGCCACCAGAACACACGGGGCCGCCTAAATCATTTTATGTTGCAAATAAGGTGAGAAATTTACCTTTAGTAAGCGAGACGGCCGAGTCAGGAATGTGTCATTAATAAAATGTTAGGGGAAAGTGAGCAAAAAAAACAATCAAAATCTTCTCCGTCTGGGGACATCAGAAATTTAGTGTTCCTGTTACTGCTCTGGAAGCACTTATAATTTTAACACATTTACACCAACACACACTACTTCTACAAGTTTACCGGCTCTGGTGTTTTGTAGTAATATAAAGAGTAGCACCACCAGTAACAGGCTAGTATGATTGTATGTATGTTATGTTCCACAAATGTGCTCCCACATAAACGTACACTTGTGATTTGAATGTGAGTGTGTGCATGTGTGTGCGCGTGTGTTTGTGTATAAACGAGTGGACTGGCTTAGTAGCTCATCAGCTGAAAATGTGCCAACTTAACAGAAACACATACAGGCTTTCTTTATCTCAGATATGATTGGGTATTGTACTGGAAATAAGTTATTATAGAGCAGGAGGCAATCTCGTGTTCGACTGCACACAGATTGAAGCTAATGGTGTGTGTGTGAGTGAAAAATTTGAGTTCTGTGTGCACGTATCACGTGAATACTGTATATTCTGTTGTGATGATGTGTGCACACAGATGTAGATGTGTCTGTGTGTGTCTGTTATACTGTGCACTTTCCAAAGCTGTTGCTTAGAGCAGCCCCCCCAAACACACACACACACACACACACACACACACACACACACACACACACACACACACAGCAGCTTTCACTCAGTGTTTTTCCCAGAGTGCACCTCTGTAATTCAGCTTGCATGTTTTTGTCACACTCAGCAACTTTCCTAATGAGTTGACTAACATGTTGAAGCAAATTTCTTCTTCTCCCTCCTCGTCTTTCTTGTATCACTCCTCTCTTGACTTGTTTATATTATTCCTAGTAATCTATTTCTTATATAAGAGATCTGTTGGTGACATTAGCAACAATGACTCGCCTCAATTTGAGGAGTTTCTTCCTTCTTTTTATGCTTTTAGGCCACCTTTTGAGTGAACTTTGTGAGTACCATTATAGCTGTGAGTTCTTCCTGCTTTTGCACAACTCCGGTGTGGGAACCATGGATTCCTCTGCCTCTCTTCCAGCAGAGATCATTCGGTCAGATCCTTCTGTTGGGAATTGGAGCCGGGCATCCAAACCATCTGGTGTGCAGAAAAGGGACAGATGTGGCGGCTCATGAAACAGTGCCACTGAAGGATACCCATTCCTACAGTTATGTCTCGCCAGTGTTCAGTCACTCTGCAACAAAGTTGATGAGCTCCATGCAAATGTCAAGTTCCTGACAGAGTATAACAAAGCCTGTCTGCTTGTTCTAACAGAAACGTGACTTAAAAAACAAGACTCTGATTCCGATCTGGAATCAGCTTTGGGAAATCCGTTTGCTTGGGCAGAGACTCCACAGTCACTGGTATATCACTCGGTGGAGGCTCGGGTCTCTTTGTCAACAAAAACTGGCATAAGACTGTGATCTTCAGGGAGACGTTACGCACGCCTGATATTGAACTTATGTCTGTATCCCTGTGACCCTTTCATTTACTGAGAGAATTCCTGCAGTTATTCATTACGCTTGTGCATATTCACCTGAAGGCCAATGACAACATAGGCTATGGTGGCTACAGAGCAAACGTCAGATGCATCAAACTTTGTTATGGGTGTTTTTTGTCACTGCAAACTAAGGAATCTTTGTGTAATTTTTACGGGACTTGTCCTACACAACTTTCAAGATGTCTGGACCTTTATTATTGATCTGTAAAGGAGGCATAGAAGTCTTTTCGTAGAGCTCCACTTGGTAGGTCTTTTGCATTTTTGGCCACAGCGGCTTTTGTCGGCAGTGGAAGGAGACAGGAAATGGGGGAAAGATACAGGGGAAGACACGCGGGCAAATTGACGACAGGCTGGGACTCAGAATCAGAAATACTTTATTTGAACCCACACCACTCGCACCACAGCGTGGCATATGTATGTGGTCGCCGGCTTCACCACTAAGCCACCTAGGCGCCCCCACTTTTTAGGTCTGACCATTATGTGTATTTGGTTCCACCCTACAAAACCACACCTGAGGAGAAACAAACTGGAATAAATATTAGTTCCTTTCTGGACAGAAGACTCAATCTAGCGACTGTAAGACTGCTCCAGCTGCACAAACTGGGACTTCTTTAAAAATACTTGTGCTGACCTGGATGTGCTCACAGAAACTATGTCTGCATACGTTACATTGTGTGAAGGTTTGATCGTCCCCCGGAAATCGATTTTCATTTATATAAATAAGAAACCATGGTACTCCAAATCTGTTAAAATCTGTTATCCAGCAAAATATCAGGTCCATCCAAGGGGATGTGAATAAATACAGGGAGATACAGAAGCAAATTAAAAAAAAACTCAGGCTTGCTAAATATAGTTAGAAAGACAAAGTTAAAAAAATGCTCAGTACTTGTAAATCACATCCAGCACGGGAGTGTGAAATCCATGAAGATGCTGCAGTCTAAATGGGTTCCGTTTTTTTTTTTTAAATGGAAAGTCTGATTTTGATTTTTCTAATGAACTGAACGTATTTTATAATAATTTTAACATCCATCCATTTAGTGAGGAACAGTCAGTTTTTAAATATCTAGCTCCTGTGCAAAATAGTGTGCAGATTATTGAGGATAAGGTCATAAAACACGTCCAACGTGAAGGACAGGAAAGGTCCTGGCCCTGTTAGCAGTGAAGGCTGAATCTTTAGGAACTTTCCTGAACTGTTACCAGCTATTTTATTTTACTTTTTATTTTTCATAGAGTTTTTCATTTTTGGAAAGAGTCCAAAAGTTGCCTTAAAGCAACACTCAAAAGTCACTGCAGGCCTGTGGCTCTTATATGTTTTATAATTAAATCATTTGAGGAGATTACCAGATCTGATTCTGGCACGCTTAGAAGATGCAGAGACTTTTGAATAACTTTTGAATGATTTTTCCTCAGCTTTTAATTGTAATCAACCCCACATCTTAGCAGGAAGACTTGAGAGGACTCATAACATTGATCCTGTCTTGAGATGTTGGCTTATGGATCTTTTTCCCCACTCCACTGGATTGCCACAAGTTTGTGTTCTTTCACCAATTTTATTTGTGCTGCATACTAATCAGTGCCAAAGCCAGTCTGTGAGGTGCTGTACTCTGAAGTTTGCAGATGACACAGTCATTGCTTCTCTTCTGAGTAAAGAAGACACGGATCATGGCTCTGCAGGGGGGATTTCACAAAGTGGTGCAAGTTGTCCTTCTTGGACATTAATGCATCACAAACTAAGGAGATGTTCTTGGATTTCACGAAGAATCCTACAACCATCTCTCCTGTGATGAATAAGGATGAGGCTGTTGAGTTCGGGCAGCAATATAAATACCTTGGCACTATAAGTGATGATAAGCTGACCTTTGAGCTTCAGGTGGAACCTGTCCATAGAAAAGCATTGTGGTTTTCATGACAGCAGTACTTCTATAAGAATGTTTTATTCCTGTTTTGTTGAACCTATTCTTACGTTCTCTGGCAGCTGGTGTGGGTCACTGAACCTAAGAAACAAAAAGAGAAACTTTCCAGCTGCCACACTTTAATCTGTATTCATCTGTTATAGCTTCCACTCCTTCCTTCCTTTCCTTTCTCACATTCTCCATCTGTGGTTGGCTGTTTTATGCTTGTTTAAACAGAGATGGACTCCTGGGGTGTGTGTTTATGTGTGCACTTGCATTACTCATGTTGTGGTGGCATAAGTCTGCAACATTGTGTTAACTCCTTTTCCTGTTGGAGAAAAAACAAAACCGTCATGTAAATCTATCATTAATCTCTAAGGTGCAGACTTGGTATAAGGTTTTATGAGTGAAGGTTATGGTAAAGGGTTAGTGAGTCTCCTAACTAAAACCAGGATTATACTTGCTTGTGAATGAGCACAAAGCTTGTGTGAACTCATAAATCAGATTACACAGTCACATTCTGTGGACATATCCTCATCATCTAGACAAAAAAGTCCCCATGACCTAAATTTGAAGTTTAAGACATTTAAGTTTAGGGTAAGTTTTGGGGATCAGTCAAGTAATAGTTATCGTGAAGGAGAAACTGTGCAAGTTTAAAAATGAGTTCCATGTCTATTATTATATCGGCATTTTATTTTATTATTTTATCTTTGTTTTTTCCTTTTTTTTTTTTTTTGAAAAACTGACCATGCGATATAACACACTCACACTGCACCATCATAAGATGGGTACATTGTGGTCAAAAAGAGGTGGACATGGGCAGCAACAATACAAGCACAAAATAATGGGTACTAAGGGGCACAAAGTGTGCCAGGAAAATATCCCTCACATCATGACACTGCCTGAATAAGCCCGAACAAGACAACATGGATCCATGCTTTCATGTTGTTTACACCAAATTCTGACCCTGCCATCTGAATGTCACAGCAGAAATTGAGACTCATCAGACCAGGCAACATTTTTGCAATCTTCTATTGTCTAATTTTTGGTGACCCAGTGTGAATTGTAGCCTCAGTTTCCTGCTCTTAGCTGGGCTTCTGCTGCTGTAGCCCTCCTGCTTCAAGTTTTGACATGTTGTAATCTCAGAGATGCTCTTGTATACCTTGGCAGTCATACATGGTTATTTTAGTTACTGTTGCTTTCCCATCATCTCAAAACACTCTGGACACTACGCTCTGTCCTCTGACATCAACAAGGCATTTTCAGCATTTTCACTGAGAGAACTGCCACTCACTGGATGCTTTCTCTCTTTGGACCATTCTTTCTTTAAATTCTAGAGATGGTTATGGGGGAAAGCCCAGGAGTTCAGCAATTTCTGAAATATTGTGACAAGCCAGTTTGGCACCAGCAGCCTTGCCATGTTCAGAGTTACTTAAATCACCTTTATTCCCATTTCTGATGTTCAGTTTGAACTTCATTAGGTCTTCTTGACCCTGATTTTGTCAGTCCAACTATAGAATAAAGATGCCAAAGGAAATCAATAGAATGTATTCACGGAGCTACAGGTGTCTCCCCCCATATCTTTCCCCCATTTCCTGTCTGTCTCCACTGTTGATAAAAGCCGCTGTGACCAAAAATGCAAAAAAAACAAAAAAAAAACATTGGTGATGGAGTTTCAATTTTTGACTTTTTTACAATTTTTACAAATTTTCGCAATTTTCAAGGAAACTGTACACTGATGTTTAATGTTCAATCGTTATTCCTACCTTATTTTGTTGGCCAATTCTTCTGAAACTTGGTATCAGTATTCAGTAGGCAAAGGTCTACAGAGTGTGTTGCAGATAGATTTTCAAATTTTTTCTTTCTTTCTTTCTTTATTTTTACAAATTTTTGAAATTTGTAATACCTTTTGGTTGACCTACAGCCAGATTAGTTTCCGTTCCAGTATATCTCATATTCCACTAGTAAAAACATTTGACAGCAGACCTCTATAGGCCTACAGGTCTCTTGATGATAGGAGCATGAATTGGTTCTGCCTAAACAATCAGTCAATCAATAAATTTTTGTAATCACCCTCATGATGTTCTTTAGAAAAAGAGCACCATGTAAAACCCTGCGATCATAGATTTTATTGATTTTCATTAAAAGGAAACTACTGTTCATTCATACTTGAAGTCAGCTGTGTTCAAGCGCTATGAAAAATTTTTGTCTGACAAAGTCTGGTCTGAAAATCTATTCAAATGGATGAGGATCATCTTACAAAAGAAAGACCCAAGACTTTCCTCTTCAGCAGAGGATAAGCTCATTAGAGTCACCAGAGATCCCCAATTAATGACACCTCAGCTTGGAGCTCACATCAATGGATCCCAGAGTTCAAGCAGCAGACACATCTCAGCATCAACTAATCAGGCTTTCATGCTGCAAAGAAGCCACTTCTGAAGGTGATTAGTTAGAAAATGAGAACTGCTTGGGCTGAGAAAATTTAGATTGTTTAGGGAATGCCATGAGTTTGTCCTAACACTGACTATTTGAAGAATCTTTAACTTGTTAAGTTTTAACTTTTTAAAATAATTTCGTAATTTCAGTGTTTAGTTTTCAGTGCAATGAATGAGTGTCCAGAAATTTGACTGATTCTCTATGTGCACGCAACAGTGTCACAGTGAAGGAAAAGATGTTTAGCATTGCCCCCCCCCCCCCCCCCCCCCCCCCCCTGTATTTCCACTGAGTTTGTCTGCCTGTCTATTGAGAGATGAAAGAACCATGATTAGGTCATAAATACTTTATCAAAGCATTAATAGTCCACACATACACAAATGCACAGAACACACTCAGATATGGCCTTTGATTGGGTCTGATGGCCTTTGTAGTTCTCCCCAGAGTGACAGTAATTGAACCGATTCCAACAACATTAAAGACATAAACCACCCAGTCACAAGTTTTTTGAGGCTACATGACAGGACAAAGCAAACCAATGCAATGCCTCGATGTGAAATGACAGGACCTCCCGCTCTCCACCATCCCAACCTCCCCCATCCATCCACTTAGAGATGTGCGATCCGTATTTGCTTCCAAAATGTCACTGGAATCATTTTGATCTGCCCCTCCTGCCTGAATACTTAATACCAGCACAGACATTCACAATCCTGTAGCTGGCTGTAGTTTACTGTAGGCATACAGGTTAGTCTTTCTGAAAAGGAGGCACGTATTGGGACAGTGATGCCTCACATAACTGTTCTTTGTTTTTAGCTTTGAAAGGTCTTTAATATTTTGAGGTTAGTTATGAAATCAAATTCATCACAAAGTTAAGAATTTGATGTAAAAATTCTTATTTTTTCCCCATAAAAGAGTTGGATGGCTTTGTGAACTTGCATGTATGGCCTGAGTAAAAGAATACTCACTGACAAATAGATACATATTAATCAATCTTAGTAAAATTCAAGGCAGTAATTACTTATCTCTGAATTTACGACAGTTTTACAAAGTAAGATTAATGTTTGTCTTTGTAAGCTCTATTCATGACCTTACTGGTAGGTACCTGAAATAGAATTGGGATGTGTAGTTTGTGTATTTATTCCTCTCACAGACTGTGACATCTTTGATCTTATTTTCTGTTTTCCACATCACCGGCTTCTCACCACGCCCTTCTCCCACAGTCGTCTTTCCGCACCTCTGTTTCTTTCTCATATTTATAATTTCTCAAGGTTTCAACCAAAACTAATCAACAGAAATGTTTCGACAGTAAGAAAAATAATGGATCAAACAAATAAATGGATGCAGATTGAGATTTTCTGCACCCGTTTGCTGCAGACAGGAAGACAATTTCCTAAAAGATAAACCAAACTAACTTTAATTCTGAAGAAAACACCTCCAGGCAAAATCTATGCTTTGGTAATTGTGTAATTCTCCACAGTGGGTATGCCAATATCTGAATCCTATCAGACCTCTAATCTCCATTAAGTGCTTGCTGTTATTTGCTACTGGGCTTCTTTCAATTTATTTTGTGAAATACAATTCATTCGCTTCAGATTGATATAAAGTAGCCTCGTAGACACTGGAACATTTCTGTGTTACATCTCTGACGAACTGGACCCTTCTCACAAACACTCAACTGCAGTGTCAACTCATATGAACTCACACTCACAGCTGTAAAGGAGACTCATTATTAACAGGGAGAGTATAAATAAACAGGAGGCTCTCACCATCTCTCAGAGTGATACAATCATCACCATGGTTACTGATGGACAGTATATATGCATATCTGTGAAGTCAGAGTACCCGCTGTTTCTTTGCAAATTAATAACACCTCTAAAACTGATTGTATTTCCTGTAGGTACAGCTAGATATAATTATTTTAAAAATGCCATTTATTTTCTTGATTATATGCTTCATCTTTATGTGACACAGTGATGTGTGGATTATAGTACCGAAAGACTTAAAATGCAGGATCCAGGAGGCAGAGAGCTAAAGCTGAGCTGAAGTGACCTTATTGGTGATACGAAGTCCAAAAATAACAAAGTCCAAGGGATGAGAGGAAAAAACTGTATCTGGAAACATGAGGGACTAGGGCTGCAGACAGGAAAGAAGACAAAGAAGAGGACAAAACTCTTTATACCAGTCACGACGATCAGGATAACCACAAGAACATGAACATAAAACAGGACTCAAACTCATGTTTAGAAACCTAGAATCTGAAACTGAAATTCACAGCAAATCCTGGGATGCTTTAAGATGCCACATAACAGTGAAAAGTGATTCCATACATCTATATCTTATCTATCATGTACCAGTTTACCGAGTCCAGGTTTGGTGGTAGCAGTTTAAACAGAACTGCATTATTGTCCTCCCCACCCACTTTCTCCTTCCAGGGTGATACTGAGGTGAGGTGAAGCCTGTCGGGAGACGCAGTCTAGTGTGTCCTGGTCTGCTCTGGGTTTTTCTTCTGTTATATGTTTGAAACACCTTGCCTGAAAGACATCTAAGAGAGATTCTAGACAGATGCCTGAACCACCTCATTTGGCTCCTTTCCACATTAAGGAGCTGCAGCTTTACTGTGAGCACCTCTTCGTTTGACTGAGCTCCTCACCTTATCTGAAGGGGTGAGCCCTACCTGCAGGATCTAATTTTTTTCAGCCACTTTGAACAGTTCGTGGCCGTAGGTGAGTGTAGGAATGTAGATTGACCAGACTGCTGTCACAGTGTCACTGCTGACATCGCATGGATCCTTCTGTCAGTCTCCAGTTCTGTACCTCACCCACTCTTCCACAGCTCAGGATGATATATTCACTTTTTACTTTGCCCAACATACTCCAAAGCAGATATTCAAGAAAACTTGCAAATATTGACATTTGAAAAGGTGCTACCAGATACTTTTTGGCTGTTTTTGAACTAGCGGGGTATCAGTCAAATTACTGATTTTAGTGCTTAAGTAATAAAAACAAGCAAAGGTCTACATTTTACTCCAGTTTTTACAGTTCAGAGGCAGCAGAGTATCTTCAGTTCAGCAGCTGTTCACACTTCACATTACAGAACTGTTGAGACTAAAGAGCAGGCTATAATGACTGTTACATTAAATGTTTCTGTGTGCTGACTCAGATCTCTTTCTAAGCTGGCTGATTTGAGGTTCTGCATCTGTAGCACAGTAAGAAACAGGTAGAGAGGTGTAGAGTCAGGGAATGAGAAGAGGTAGACTTTTAGGAAAGGCAGGGCTTGAGTCATAAGATTATGTGTATGTGTTGCTATTTGGGATGCAAAAGATGTCCAACAACCAGCTCTGCAGATGTGGCTTTTCTACAAGATTGATTGTTTCCCCCAGGGAGGGAAATGGTGAGTGTAAGACAGAGAAAGATGTATGCCCAGCTCAGTGCCTTCCAGTATTTGTTTAAATGTTCTTCCCTCTATCTCTGCTGTCAGTAACCAATGCAGCCTTTTCCTAATAAGGTGAAAATAGCAGGGTACTCAAATACCCCCTTTCTTTTAGAACACAGGATAATAAACATTGTTACGTAGTTACAGTTGCCTCAGCCTTCTCTTATTAACAAGTTTATATGGTCTATTTAATGCTACAGTCACACTCGAGAAAACCGTAGTTATAGACCATAGCACAACCAAAATTATTGCAACCGTGTGCAATGAACTTGCAATTTTGTTGCCTTTGAAATGGCATTTCAAAGATGGGGACCAGGTCCACCTCCACTCACAAGCCATTTTCAGAGTGAGTTTGGTGCATCAAGACGGCAATAAAATGGCAATGAACTTGCAATTTTGTTGCCTTTGAAATGTAGCTTCGAAGACGGGGACCAGGTCTAACACCACTCACAGTCATTTGCCATTTTCAGAAGGGTTTTGGTACACCAAAATGGTGATAAAGTTGCGATAAGATGGCGTCTATCAGGTTGCAATTGAATGGGGTGAAGCTGGCAGTTGTATCCATCCATTATCTTCTGCTTGTCCAATTCAGGGGACTGGACAGGTCTCCAGTTTGTCGCAGGGCTAACAGAGAGAGACAGACAGCCATTCACACTCACATTCACATTTATGGGCAATTTAAAATCAACAATTAACCTAACCCCATAACCTAAATGCATATCTTTGGACTGTGGGAGGAAGCCCGAGTACCTGGAGAGAACCCCCACAAATACAGGGAGAACATACAACCTGCACGCAGATGGTGGATTTGAACCCAGGACACTTCTTGCTGTGAGGCAACGCTAACCACTGTGCCATTGTACTGTATACAACCTGTTTGTGATAAGTCAGTGAAAATCGCAAATCTGCTGCTACTACTTAGATTCAGAGTGCAGCTAGAACCTCATAGGTCTGAAACAGGAATTCATCCACAAACTGTGATGTAGTTGCTGTAGGACTGCGATTTATAAGCAAAGTGACATAGGCTCTTGGCAACTTGCTTTTATATATTAATATAAGCAGATTCCAACTGGTTGAGTTGAGTCCCCTAGTATAAAGACACATGTTGCAGATGAATTGTGCTAATGGGTGCAGACTGACTGTGATCTGTCTGCGTTCATAAATTAGATGACAATTATTTGCAAACCTTTGCCAAACCTGTCAGTGATTGCAATCAGTCCGAGTCTGACTGTGACTGTTTGAAGACAGGTTGCCTCCCACCAGATTACTTGGGAAGTCGACTTGCAATCGAAAGTGGTGAAACAGAAATTAAAGGTGTTGCACACTCAACCTTTAGGCAACCTGCTCACTGCAACTACTTGCAATTGGATGCCAAAATGGAAAAATTTCTGTGCAATCACAAGTCAACCATCAATCTTTCCATAAGCCATAATTCCAGTTTGATCTGAAACAGTTAAGGTAAAAAGGAGGACCTACAGTACTTTATGTAAAATTTCAAAAAGTTTTTTGTGTTCTTTTGTTATATGTATTGATGTTCGTTGACGAATAACCCAGATAAAGCTATGACACCAGCCTCATATGAACTGGTAAGAATTTGTTAGTTTCTGGTTTTGGTATAAATGACAAACACTGCCTGGTTCAAGCTTCACAAACATGAGACTTTGTTGTTTTGTTTACATCACTTTAGACTGAGTATCTTTGGATTTTAGACTCTGGGCCATACAAAACAAGCTGTGTTAAGGGGGGTTTTTTGAGGGGGGGGGGGTGCTGTGAACAGCATTGCTATCATAATTTTCTGATATGTTCCAGCCTAGTGGAAAATGAAGAAAATAAATTAACAAAAGTCCTGGTGAATTATTGCATGAAAGGGGTATGCATGTGTTTGGGACAATGGGCTTTACTGGTTGAAAGCATAAACACCATTGTTTATTAAGGAGCATTACATATTACAGTATTTTCCACACATGCATTTGTCAACTGTCATCCATAACAAAGAAATCAGAGCCGACTTTCTCACAAAAAACAGGACACTGATGTTCTCATATGGGTGATGTTTAATTCATCAAATGAAGATCTAATGAAAGTATTTAATTGTTCTCTCTCGATGTATTGGGATTCATATAGAACATTTGGCTCTGCTGTAAGATGCATCTGTACTGTGTGCTTTACAGCACAGATGATAAATGTCTACGAATAACAATACATGAGATGAAGAAAGAAGTGTGTGTGTGTGTGTGTGTGTGTGTGTGTGTGTGTGTGTGTGTGTGTGTGTGTGTGTGTGTGTGTGTGTGTGTGTGTGTGTGTGAACAAGAGAGGAGTGAGAGAGAGGAAGATTTGGACCAAGATTTTTCATTTTGTGGTGAATCCGTTGAGTAAAAAACCCTCATTTCCCACGGGGCCTGACTCTAATGGTGTTTATTACAACTGCAGATTCAAATCGAATCAGTTTTAAAGTGTTCTGGTTTGAATATCAGCAGGATGGGAAGCATCTGTCTGGGGCTGACTTTAAATCTCACCCTCCCTCCCTGCACATCTCTACTTCTCTTTAACTTTTAAGCCAAAGTAAGACTTATTTATCTGCTTTCTGCATAGAGCAGAGAAACAGACCGAACTCATACAAACGCACACGACAACCAGCACATGCACAAACGCACTTGTTTACCAGCACCGGCTCAGTAATTGACATATCAAAGACAGCTGTGCCGATTTTTTTTTTTTTTTTTTTAAGTTTTCAATTCTTTTCTAACTTCTTTTGTTTTAGAGTGTTTATTGGTGTTTTCTCCCTTATCAACTGTGTCTCTCTCTTTTAAACAACTCTTCAGGCAAGTTATTATTCAAACCGTGTCTGCGCCAACTCTGCCAGCTGAAAGAAGCAAACCATCTCTCTCCCCAGTTTGAAATTTCTCCTCTGTCGCCTGAAAGCTTTGGCTTGTTAATTTATTTGTTCCTGACATATGTCCTTTATATTATGCAGACCACCCCGATGCATTGTGAGAGGTTTATATACACAAGTGCTAAAGCATATCCTGAGGTGTACAAAATTCCACACTAATGTGTATTTATTGTGCAGAGATGGCGTGTCAGATTTTTTTTTAGTACGTCTGAAACCCAATAGTATGCGAGGTGGGGAATAATTGAGTATACCAGCAGTGGACGATACACCCCCATAAACATCCCACAGAAGATATTAGTGGCTGAAACAGACATTATGTATACAGGCATGTTCTTGGAACAAAACAAAGCCCAGAATAATAACAAGATTACAGGGTTTCTTATGGCTCAAAATGGGCCTTTGGGGTTGATTTCGCACATAGACATGTATATATTTATAGCAGTGAGTCTGTGTTACCTTACGTAGCAGAGGTATATAATTTTTTCCTGTTATTAAAAACCTTTTAATAAACAAAAATGCATTTTATGCTTGATAAATTAAACCTCACTTAAACTGGTTAATTAGTTCATTTTTTTAACCATAGTTCTGGTCTTTGTTCTTGGTGAGCACCAGCATTTTTTTTATATGGAGAAAAAAAAAATCCCTCAACTACAGTAAGATATTTAAACTAAATATTATCATTATCATATTCCCAAGCTCAAAATGACCATCTTTACAATGTCAACATGTGTCTTATGATTTAAGTTCTACCAGAGAACCCACACAAGTACGGCGAGAACATGCAAACACCACACAGAAAGGCCCCAACAGGCTGGTGGATTTGAACACAGAACTTTCTTTCACAGTGTTGTAACCACTACAGTATTGTGGTCCTTAAATATTCAAAAACTTTAGCAAATCAACCCATAAATAGCCAAAACCATTTGTGATTTAAATTTGGCCACTATCGCCTTCAAACTTGTCTCTTTGTCAAGCACTGTGCCATTCCCAGTGCTTCCGCTATATTTAGATCACTCTCTGGAAGATTTATTTTGACCTCCTGCAAATATGTGTCTGTCCGCTGTGTCAATTCAATGACCCTTCAGCTTGAATTCCCTTTTTGGGGAAGAGGACAAAGTCGCAGGTAGCCAAATGCAGTGAGTGGGGCTGGTGCTGAGTGAGGATTTTGTTGGTGTGACCAAAAAATTTCTGTGCAATGTGCTTTGACAGAGTATATGATGGCACAGTGAAATATGGTATACTTCAGACCATTACAGTAGAATGTGCTGACAGTCTAACCTTGGAGTCGACTTCACTGTGCACAATTCATAAATGTCAAAGATAATTAAAAAAAAAAAGAGTTCTCCTGACCTGATGTGTCTTCCTGGAGCTTGCACACTGCAGGTTCTTCCACTGAAAAATAAGTCATCACATTTATAGCTGAAGGTCTGTGGCTCATTTACTAATATAAACACAAAAGTGGTCATGACAGGATTTCCAGGGAGCCATCTTGTGAGACTGATAGGTTCATATCTTTGTCAGAATTTGTAAAATTGTTAATTGTTACATTTGGACCAAAATGGTGGACTGCCAACGTAGAGTCATCCTGCTTTCATGGGAAAAAGGTGTGTCAGTATGGTTGCTGGTAGAAAATAACAGAAATGAATTGATACAGGTTCTCATTTAAAAAAAAAAAAAATCTTAGTACTAATAACCATCTTGTCTCAACAGTAAACTGTGTTGTCAGTAAAACTGTTGATGTTCCCGCAAATACATTTTTCCTAAGATGTCCTAGTGGCACTTGGGTTTTCCTCCTCATCTCTCTTCATAGTAACTTTGGTTACTGCTATTTTTTTTTCTTTCATTTAAAAAAAAAATACTCTACATTGCATTTAAAATATTTTTCACAGGCACGTGGGGAAACAAAAACATTTCATTTTTTTGTATTAAATATTATTGTACAGGATCACTGAAAGATTTTTCTGTGTTGATGCAAAAAAATTTTTTACAGGCATGTCTTTATATTTCAAAACCCCTTCAGTTTTCTTTTAAAGAAAGATTTTTACTGGCTGGAAAAATAACCAGGTGGTAATTTTACACAATCTAGGCCCCTGCTTCACAAAGCATGTCAGGTTTCAGTACCGCTGGAATTTTGCAGGTGTCAAAGATATGTAAAAGTGTTCAGAACTTAGGATGAAAGGTACTGTTCATTTCCTGAAGCAGTTTAACAAATAATCACTCACTCTTTTGTCTCCACGTCTTTACCCTCTTTCTCTCCTTTAGGTGACATGTAATTGTTTCACCATCAGTGACGGGGAGCTGCAGGAGATTGGAGCTGGCCTGTATCCAAGGTAACAAAGGGCAATGTGAGGCGCATACACATCTAAAAAGCGTCATTAATTTCAATCTAGCTCGTAATCCTTGTTAGATGGTACTCTTACTTGTAAAAAAAAAAAAAAAAAACCACAAAATTTAAAAGCTGCATAGACTTACCTGCCCCATCACTGCACCCTAACCAGCCCCACCCATCCTGTAGCTGCTCAGTTTTAAAGCCCCGCTTGCGTGCCTCGCTGTTTTCCTGACAGTTCTTTGAAGCACAAGGAAGAAGGGGGATATCGAGGGAGTGAAATTTTTAGCTGTGAAGCAAAAAAAAAAAAAACTGAAAATGAATGTTGACAATATATAATGCTGTTAGAGGAAGACAGGAGCAAAAGGAGAGCCAGAATTCATAGAGAAATGCTGGGTTTGACTCCAACTGATGTGTGATGTGTGTGTTTGTTGTCTAGAATAGGGGAGTCAGACACACAATGTTTGTATGACTGTCATTTGCTGACATAATCCAGGTTTTCATTGGCGCTGGGTACAGTCTGGATTTTAGGCGTGGTGGTGGTTGGCGGCATTTGGGATTATTCATTGTTTTTAACCATTATCCTTGTCACATTTCACCAAACAATATGTTGGAGATTTAATAATAATAATCATTTCTTTTTTGCAACAGTATCTCTAGGTTGATGGAAATTATATATTGCTGCCAGTTAGTGTAATGTAAATGGTTAATGTGAATTTCTGTGCATGCAGTCTGTGTAGATTTGCAACAGACAGCAACAGATTTGCAATTTTCTAATTTAACAATTTTCTAAAGATTACTAATTTATCACAGTTAATTACTGTAATATCACAAACAATTTACATGTGATTGCCAACTTGACTCCATTTAGTTACAGACTGATAGGAGACTGATTCCATCTTATTGCTGTTTTATCACTGACTTGAGGCACCAAAGTTGCTTTGAAGATGGCAACTGTCTGCGAGTGGTTACAGACCTGGTCTCTGTCTTTGACCAAACCATTTCATAGGCGATGTACGCAGTTGCAATAATTTTGGTTGTGCCGCAGTGTCCAACCACTGTTTTCCCTTGTCTGACTGTAGTATTAACCTGTCATAAAGTGTGTAAGTAGGCCCACTTTAAGTAGAACCATTGTCAAAATGTTGTTCACTTTCTCGGCTGTTCTAGAAAGGGAAATGTCGGCTAGAGACAGGGTTGCACTGGCATCTCTTCTTATCACTGCAGAGTTGGTCTGGACACCAGGCTAGAGTAAAAACTAGAAGACTCCATACCACAGTTAGGCTCCATAACTCTGCAAGGGTAACACAGGTACAGTAGCTCTTCAAAAATCTGGTATTTTGCAGAATTTGAATATCTGTCTTACACCAATCACATAAATGTTTGTTCAAACGCTGTTCAAGTGTGTGTAAACTCCACCCTAAACCCAAAACCAAGTCTCGAAAAACCCCTTGGCCTGATTTAGGGAAGTGAGCACCAGTCACAGTGCCCTCAGTCAGATGGTTTAAAACTCAAAAATGGTGCTCATAAATTAGTTGTACGAATACACACTCTGAGAAACATGCAGCAAGGCGATACTGTATGCACTGTAATCCGTGTATTGAATCCCTGGTGAATGGGGTGGGATTTGGCCTTGTGTTATACATGTCGTTAGTGCTGCTACACACACACACACACACACACACACACACCCACCCACACACACACGCTGCAGGTATTCCCGCCAGTTTATCTGCATGGTGTTGAGATGTCAGATGGTCACAGTGGCATTACCAAAGCTCAGCGACACCACGTGTGTCTATGCACGATTTGTGTTGTAACTCATCCATAAATAATGGGCCCGTTCTCAGAATGGTCCCCCTGCCTATTCAAATTTTGGGTTGCCTAGCAACCATGGGTTTGCTGAAGAGAGGGGAGATTACTATGGTGAAGACTACACCTCGGTTCGTCTCACCGTTTTACTGCTCATTTTTCGTGTCTGCTATATTTCAAAAACTCTTTTTCTCATCTCTGACTTTCTTGTCCTCCTCAGCTGCGCTCATCCGTACCATAACACTCTTTCAGTGCTAATTGGCCTATTGACAACATGTGAAATCCTCTGAGCTCTCTATCAAAAGCAATGCGATTCAGAGTTGAATTGATAGCATAGATTACTTGTAATCCCCTTCAAATGTGTATTTTATAGCATCTCACTTTCGTTCCCATGTGACTGGAGACAAATTCTCACAGGGGTACACTGAAACAAGAAGAAATTACTTGATAATATAACAAAGATCTGATAGACGTTTATGAGATGCACACTTTTGAGACATGTCACCTGGCTGTGTTAGAAATTAAAAGTAAACAGCATTTTCTCAGCCTCTATGGGATAATAGAAGTATGGTTTCCATTAGGTTACATTGCCTGAAAGTGCCTAAAGAGGCAAGTCTTCCAACCTAACCAGTAAAGTTGAACCAACATAAATTTAACCCTCTACGCTCTAAAATAAACTTCCTCTATCAATTAAAAATTGGGCCTCTATTGGCACACTTTTCACTTTCTTTCTTTTTATGCTATTAGTTTAACATTTTAGGAGGCCCTAAAATGAGGAGGGAGGAGTCCCCGTGGTAGATTCAGGACAGGCTGGGGAGATTATATCTCTCGGCTGGCCTGGGAACGCGTTTCAGTCCCTCCGGATGAGCTGGAGGAGGTGGCTGGGGAGAGGGAAGCCTGGGCTTCTCTGCTTAGGCTCCTGCCCCACGACCTGGCCCTGGATAAGCAGAAGAGAATGGATGGATGGATGGATGGATGGATTTTAGTATTTGATATGTGTTTCATTTTTCTAATTAGTCTTCATTTTAATCTTCTTCTACTGCATATGTAACTTGACTTGATTTTTAATCAAGTTCAGATTTCTGCATCCACACTGCCCGAGCTCAGATTTGACGATAGATTCAATCATGAACACGTTTTCCTTTAACTTGAAGGGCAGCATTTAAAACCTTTAAATCAAGGGTGCACTGGAGCTGTCTAGTCTAGTCTGTCTAATTTTGACAAAATGAAGTAAAATCTTTAAATTAAAAAAAAAAAGATTTTCTTGATTTATGCCATTGAACCACAGCAGCTAAAAAACTTCTTTCTATAGCAGGTTTATTTAAAGCAGGTGATTCTGGTTTAAGTCTTTAAATTGTGAATTTTAGGTTTAATGCTGCTGTGTTAAGTACTTCAATGAACCAAGTCTTCACACTAAGAAAAGAATCAATTATGAAATAAAGATGCAGACAATAGAAACAAAGAGATGACATGTCTAAGCTTTTTCCATAGTTTAATTCCAGTTATAATTAAGGATAATAGTCCTGCACTATCTGTAATCTCACACAATATTTCACTCTCCGCCCTGCTACTGCAACAGTTAGTCTCAGTTAGTGTGAGCCGATACTGTTAATGTGAGATGTGGTTTAGTTAATTAATCTAATTAGTATGCTAATGAGCCTCTTTCTATCAGATAAAAGCATCGTTTGGAGCACTTGATTTCTAGTTGATATTCAACCCGCAACTTCTCCACTGTAGAACAAACCCAGGGGGTTACTGATGGTTTTACAAAGGCTCAACACACACGCACACACACACCCGCACACACACATTATCTGTTGGACCTATTGTTTTGCTGAATATGATAAATGAGAGCGGCAGTAATGAAAGGGGTCATAAAAACAGACAAGCCTCTTCAGTATTTTTCACAGCCATGTGTGCAGTGACATTAAATGTCTTTTTATGGGTCAGGAAGGTCATCGAGTACTTCTTTAAAAAGCACAGTATCAGCACGCGCAGTTACATGCTCAGCATGAGAACGAAGCTCATTGGGTCTTTCAGTTAATTAATTTAGCTTGCAAGGCAGCTGGATTCTCTTGAGATGTGCAACATCACAATAATGAGAGAATCCTTCCAGGCTTCAAGCTCTTTACCTTTAGCACACAACAGTTGGTCAGAAACAGTCAGTGTACCACGAGGAAGTTGTGGTTGCGGGGGCGTTTTAAGTATGACTATAGTCTGTATACTATCTATAGATGTGGCGCTTTGTATGTGATTCAGCCAATAACCTGCCAAGAATTTTTTTTGAAATAGTTAATGCCTGCATGTGCCTTTACGTAGACTTTTATATACGCCAACTGTATGATTGATGTAACTGTTGTGGCATCACACATTGGTTTCACCATTCAGCATTTTGAAGAATCAACATTAGCATTTGGTCAATGTCCTTTTGGTCTTTTGCAGTCAGAAGTGACCATATTTAGACCAGAGGATGGCGTGCTAATTTATCACCTGCAAGATTAGTTAGCAAGATAGACATGTAATCTATACAGGTACGACTCAGATACCTTCTAAATTACTGCTAATTAACAGACTATGAACATAGTGTCACTCATCAAAACTTATTATGTGGGCTGAACCACAGAGCAAGCAATATTATTAGTTTGCTACTTTTATTAAAATGCTCCAAAAGGTTGTTTGTTAGTTAATTCTTGTCTGTCTGAAAGTCCCTAATTTTGTCCTACCTGCCCATCCTTGACACCTGTCCCCATTACTTTGCAACTACAATGTCAGCATCACATGGGAAAATCTGTGCTAAAGATAAAGTTGTATTGTTATGCATAATGATTGTTTTTTTTTTATAAAATCTCAGTTTGAGGATACTGGCAAAGTTAAACTTAGAGGAGAAAAAACAGTTTTATTTTAAATAAAAACTGTAAATTAAAGCAGTTGTATTTGGTTATCGGTGTCTCCATCAAGATGCTGTCAAAATTAATTTGGGAGTGGATGAGCAGGAAGTTGATTTGTGTTGGTAATAAAATTGGGAAATGAGATAAAAGCCTTTGTTGTGACAGAAGTGGAGTACCCATCATTTCCTGATTTATTGTGTGCATGTGTCTGAGAGGCAGATAGACCAACAGAAAGAAATAAAGAGTGACATTTGTTATGACAGAAGCAGACTACTCATTTTGTCACACTGTGCAGGGAATTTTGTGTGCATGTGTGTGTGTGTGTATAACTTTGGCTTGTGTGAGCAATTTGTTTTAGTCTCATTCTTAAATGTGCAAAATTCACAATAAAAATAACATTGCCAGATGATATTTAACTCCCTAACTCCCTTGGAGTCAGGAATAAAGGGCTCTTGATGTCCCTCAGCTGCTAGACGGATGGATCTTCAGGGAGAAATGTCACTCAGCATGTGTTTTTTTTTCTCATGATTATGCTGCCACAAAGTACCATTACAGTCAGCACCGGACTGAGTGAAACCCAAAAACAGTTGGACATGTAGCAGTTGGTGGCTCAGCAGGATGAGTCACTTCTTATATTTTCCAAATGCCGCAAGCAAACAGTTTCTCGTCCTTTGTCACGTGTATCTTCTCAGTGTATGTAGTGTGTTTAAGGAGGGCCATACAAACGCATACACACCAAATTTGCCTAGAAACTTTGTCAGACTTTATTTGGAAGTTACACATATAATTGCATATCTCTCTCTCTTCCTCCAACTTTTCCTTTACTTTGTCTCCCTGTCCACACCTTGTCTATCTTCCTCCTCTTTCTCTTTTACCTTCATTCTTTCTGTTTGCTCTCTCTCTCTCTCAGTTTGTCTCTGTTAAACCACGACTGTCGACCAAACTGTGTGATGGTGTTTGAGCGGACAAAACTGCAGCTCAGAGCTGTTCGGGATATCAATCCTGAAGAGGAGGTATGATGAAAAAAATAATCTTATATTGCATTATTACAGCAGTAAAAGTTTTTTATTCTATTTATGAATTTGATGTCACATCTACTTTTTGTTTGTTATTGCCTTTGGCAGTTTTGCGTGACAGACAATCTGAAACTAGGAATCATATTTGTTAGCACTGAATTTTATTAGACAACTAATATATACATGTATATTTGATAGATGTGCACTGAAGTAAATGTTATTAAAGCATTTTTACAAGATGTAGCTAAGTGAAATATCACAGCAGCACGAGCAGGATTGCAGCTCCTAACTTGGCAGTGTTTTCCCCAATTTTCCATACTTCATCATCCCTTGTGACTATATATAATGAGATTAATCCAAGCCATCTGTCCTATAAGACACGCACGTATGCACACACACGCACACACAAACAAACATGTTCCTCCTACAGTATCATGTTTCTCCTTACTCTGTTTACCAAATATCCAATATAAACTTAGCACAAAAAATAAGGAAATTTGTTTTTGGTCACTTATTTCTTTGTTCTTCTTGGCAATAAATCTTATCCTGTTGGAAAGCCTGTTTATTTCCCCTTAGATGGTGCCACATTTGTAAGGAAAATGCATTTGTTGAGTATGTTGGTTGCCCCCATAAAAAAAAAAAAAAAAAAAACTTGCCAAATATTCTCTGCTAATGCCAAACAGCTTATTCTGCTATTTTGGGTGTTTGGTACCCCAGGTGCTGACAATCAGGCTTGTCATCGGAGGCAATCTCAATGCAGAGAGATTACCGCTGGCCTTCCACATTATGTCTTTTGTCCTATCTCCCTCCCCTCACCCTCAACTGGTGACAGCAGATGGCTGCTCCTCCCTGAGTCTGGTTCCTCTGGAGGTTTCTTCCTGTTAAAATGGACTTTTTCCTTCCCGCTGTTGCCAAGTGCTCGTTCATAAGGGAGTCATCTGACTGTTTGGGTTTTCTCTGCGTTATTGAGGGGCTTTACCTACAATATAAAGCACCTCTTTAAGGCAACTGTTGCTGTGATTTGGTGCTAAATACAATTGAATTGAATTGAGATATTGAGATGAGATTCTGCAACCAGTGGCAATCCCATATCTCCACAGTCTGGGACTGAACCCTATTCTCTAAGATGACAACACTCACCCCCACAGAGTGGGTTTATCAGAGACTACGTCCAGAATTTGGGAGTGGAGAGGATGGAATGGCCTGCCTGCAGCCCTGACCTCAACCCCACTGAACACTGGTGGGATCAGCTTGAGCGTGCTGTTTGTGCCAGAGTGACCAGCACAACCACACTGGCTGACTTGCGACAAATGCTGGTTGAAGAATGGGATGCCATCCCACAGCAGTGTGTGACCAAGCTGGTGACCAGCATGAGGAGGAGGTGCCAAACTGTTGTGGCTGTGTGTAGTTCTTCCACATGTTACTGAGCCCCATATTTGTTAAATGAATAAATTGCCATTATGTCTTCTTGCTTCAGAATTCAAACATCCATTCCAATAAACAATACCAGACAAGACTCAGTAGCAGAATAAGCTGTTTGGCATTGGCAGAGAAGATTTGGAAAGTTTTTAATGGGAACAACCCCCATACTCAACTCTACTGCTCAACCCACACATGCATTTTCCTTGCAAATGTGACACCAATTAAGGGGAAATAAACACGCTTTCCAATGTTATGAATTTATTTCAAAGAAGCATTTTTACAACAAAGAAATAACTGACCAAACACATATTTCCTTACTTTTTTTTGCCAAGTTTAGACATGTGCTTAACGTTGATCCTGAAAATATTGCAGAAAACGTATTTAAGTGCTAAAGTTCAAAGTCAAAATAAAATCTAAATCAACAGTTTCACCTGATGCCAAACCTTCCGTTCTTTCCGCGTACAGCTAACTATAAGTTACATCGAGACGTTGTCACTGACTGAAGATCGACAGCGACAGCTGGAGGAGCAGTACCATTTTACCTGTCACTGCCAGCGATGTGACTCTCGAGACAAGGTGAGACACAAACAAATTAAATGGTGGCCTTCGCTTCTAATTAAGATTGCAGCTATTTACTTTGTTTTTTTCCTCTCACAAAAAAAAAAAAAAAGACGCATAATGATCCAAATATGACCACTAATCAGAGGAAGGCAGCTGAATTAAAATGTTTGCACCAGTCATCTCATCACCACCAAAGGTAGTCTTCTAATTTAAGGATTTCCCTCTAGTCTTCCAGATCATACCTGTTTTTGCTGCTGTGGGTCACATTTGAAACTCGCAGTTCTAATACATTGTATTTTTACTATGCAGTGAGTATAGCATGACATGCACTAAAATACATTTGCCCAGTGAGTGCCTGTCATGAAAGAAATGGTGGAAATGACATTATTTTTCATCCATGACAGATTGTGTTGAAACATCTGCGTCATGTGCTGCGTCGCTGTCATTTTCCAATATGAAAAGTCTGTTCAGTACTCCACATATTGTATTATTATTATCATACCTTAGTGTGCACATTGAGTTTGCCATTGTCTGATTATAGATTTACACACCTTTTTATTTTCTGTATTAGTGTTTTGCACCTTATTCTGATATTTTCAACTTCTTGGAAGTTCAGCCATGCACCTTTATAGCCTGTCTGCCTCTCTTTCAGCCACATACACTCTCTCTTAGACAGTGTATTGGCGCGTGACGTGTTTCGGTGTACCCTTTCCTGTCCTCTTCTCCTTTTCCCTCCTTCACTCTCTCTCACACATTCTGTGTTATCTCCTGCTGTCCTCCTCGTCTTCCTCCCTGTCACTCGGTCACGCTCCACCTCTTCACATCCTCTCTCGCTCTCTGACCACCTACT
This sequence comes from Archocentrus centrarchus, assembly GCF_007364275.1. NCBI lineage: Eukaryota > Metazoa > Chordata > Actinopteri > Cichliformes > Cichlidae > Archocentrus > Archocentrus centrarchus. The sequence goes on from NC_044348.1 coordinate 22,077,562, forward strand.
GAAAAATGAGAAAAATTATCTTGTCTTGCGGCCGCAGTTTTCTTTTCCATCCATCTTAATCTACTCCATCTTCCTCCTCCAGTATCTCGTTCTTTCTGTCTCAATATGTCGCTTTTCTTTTCTCTCACTCATATCATCTTTTTGTCTCTGCCTCGGCCCCCCCCACTTCAGCCTCTTTCTTTGTTCTCTCTATGCTTTATGTGATACTTCGGTCTTACTCGAACCACAACACAGCGACTATGGAAAAATACAGTCTGTTTATGCGTCTGTGTTTGTTTGAGATGAGTTAAAAGAGAGCCTGAGAGTTGACTCTCTGGAACAATAACATTCATTCATTTTATGCCATCGACCTTTGTTCTACCCACAGTACTGACAGACTCACTCACTTTCTCTTTCATTCTGCCTCTCTTTAATCTAGACATCAAACCCTGGCTTGGCATTTGTCTGTTTTTTTTTTTCTGTGTGCTCGTGTTATCCATATGCAAAGATGTACGCAAATTCATAAAAATGTGTTAATAATAAAAACGTTTAATTTGACAAGATTTTATTCAAATATTTAAAGAAGTATAAACCTAAAATTTAGGATATATTTAGGATATATTTCACACAGTTCACACAATTTTTAATAAACTAATTCTAGTATCTGTTTTTATTTTTAATCTCATTCCATTCATTCTCAAAATGATGCTACTGTAGTAAGCCTGTTTTTTCATCACGTACAGGAGTGATCAAACATTTCTAGGAATTGTCCCATGAAAATGAAAAAAAGTGTCTGTAGTTAAATGGAGTTTTGGTTGTTATTGCCTTTAACTTTATGCAGACTGCTTTCACCACAGTGGTTATGCATAGATGGCTCCCTGGAGGCCTCATTCTGTGCCCTTACACTTCTGCAGTGTGTGCTGATTTCTACTGTTGTATCGAAATGGTGATCCTTGAACTTGATTTTTATGTTTTGGGTACAAAGCTGCAGGCAGTTCTGGCAAGTAGGTTTAGTGGTGAGTGATAATTGTGTTGTTCATAATGCGACTTTCAGGGAGTGATCTACACATGGAGTTATTTTGAAGGTTGTGAAACTTAAAGCTACTTTCAGTACCACAGTGCGTAGCTCTGCATATTTGAAGTGGCAGATTTTTAAATTTTTTTCTTTCTACCGGATGCCGCAACCCCAGGGATTTTTGTCTCCTCTTGGGATCAAAACTGGGGATTTTTCACTTGTTAGGTGAATGTGTAAACCGCTACACTGAAAGTTATGAAACTTAGATGTGACAAATGCAAATCAGGTGAAGTTTTTAATTAGTTCCCAGAACTTTTTGATCACATCTTGTATGCATAAAAGTTTGTTTGCTTGTTTTAGACATAGATATCTGCTCAGTGTGGTCCTTCCTTGCCTCTTTGCTCAGGATGAACTCATGCTGTCAGGTGAAGAAGCAAAATGGCGCCTGCTGAAGGACACTCTTCAAAAACTGGAAGGACTTAAAGCCGAGTCCAGGATCCTTTGTCTTAAATTCCACTAAAGCCAGTGGACACACGAACCTCTGTGGCCTGTTTTTAGGATGAGGATTTCTTGTAATTGTCTGCTGTTGTTATTTCATTGGCATTGATGTGACTGATCTAACACTTCTTAGAGCCTCCCTTATACTGTATTATACTGTAAGTTGGGTGGTTTACGTTCGGTAGTGTTATGCAGATTAAATACATGAAGAAACATGTAGAAAAAATTATTTCAGTGCTCATCCTATCAGAACTTCATGTAGCAGTGTACAAATGATGATGATAGTAACTGTATTGGTTGGTTGGCAGCTGTGACTTGATTTACTATGTAATTAAGAGTCTAATTAAATTTGGATTGAGATACAGTGCTTTCATGTCCATAAATCTGGTGTAACCATTTTCATCATAAAATAACACAAAGGAGGGAAAGAGATAAACATTAGATAATTATGTCTCTGCTCTAAATGATATAAACTAATTTATGCAAAGTTGTTTTCATAAATCCTTAAGATTTCCCTGAGGAGTCTGCAGTTTTAATAACCTTTTTTGGGGAATGCAGTATAAATGTTGCTTTTCCTTAAGTCACTTTCCAGATTGGGAAACTGTGTTGAAGAGCTGTAGTCATCTGTTATCAAGCGTTGGTGGTGAAGTTCCTGATGAAAATCTGTACAAGCTCAGAGTTACAGACATCGCTTTAGATGCTTTGATTCACCTGGGACGCTGGGAGGAAGCTATGAGATACGGGGTAAAGACCCTTCCAGTATACAGGTGAGTCAAAAAAAAAAAAAAATCTGTGTTTCACCCATGAATGTCTAATGTGTTATCAGATGTAAAGAAAAAAAAAATCTTTTCCCTATAAATCTGTATGTGTTCTTGGATTCAGCAGTTTTCTCACTCCTGATTTTGGGATAAACAGTAAGTCATACAGAGTGCATTCAAAGTGCATTCAAAGTGCAGTTTCCTGAGATGAGGGAGGATTGCATAACTTCACTACTATAAATTAGTAGAAAGGTTTGGGTTTATTGCGCTGTCCTGATGCCTTCATAGTCATCTCAGAACTTCTGGATTGCATTTGTTTTACTTTAGACAAATCACCATTGTTTTTAACACTGAAAGAGAGTCAGAGAGTGTTAGAATGATAACATAGGGATTTATGAGAGCTACAGCAGAAGATGATTAAATTACTTGATGTATTATAAGCTGTTTTCACACACTGTGGCCCTAAACATTTCTAGATATTATCATCCATCCATTTTCCTGCTGCTTATCTGGGTCATGGCGGCAGGAGTCTGAAAGTAGTAAGGCCCAGATGTCCCTCTCACTAAGTCACCTCCTTCAACTCTTCTGGGGACATAATTTCTCCAGCGTGTCTTGGATCTGCCCCGGGGTCCCTACCCAGTTGAACATGTCAGAAACACCTCGCCTGGGAGGTGTCATGAAGACATCCTCATCGGATTGCTGAACCACCTCAAGTGGCTCCTTTAAGTGTGGAGGAGTAGTGGCTCTACTCTGAACCTCTCACAAATGACTCTCACAAAACTCCTCATCCTGTCCTTATGGGTGAACCTAGACATCCTTCAGAGAAAGTTCATTTCTGCTGCTTGGCTTGGCCATCTTATTCTTTTAGTCACCCACAGCTCATGGCCATAGGCAAGGGTTGAAATGTAGACACACCAGTAAGCCTTGAGCCTCATCTTCACACTCAGCTCTCTCTTTAGCCTAACACTTCTTGATGAGGCATCAACTCATTCCCATCACTTTATGTTGTATGTGTTGCATTTTATTGTTGGGCCAAGGTACAGCTGCTCCCTTGGCCAGATCTGTCTTGTAAAGGGGAATTTTGATGCTATAGGAAAATAAAGGTTAAATAAAAAATAAATCAAATATAATACCCAAAGAGATGCATGTGAGACCCCAAATGTCCAAAGCAGATAAACCTATCTTTAACCTGCCAGCTCCCTAGTACAAACTCTGCATGATGCCTGTGCCCATGCAGCCATGTGGGAATAGTACAAGTAATTATCCAGTAAATTTGTAGCCATGTGCGTGGCATTTATTGCATCTCATGCAGACTTCTGCATATGTCCTGACCTAATTTTTGCAACATTGTCCTGGGTTAATTTGTGAAAACAGCTATAATAGTCTATTAGATTAATGTAAAATAATGCTTTTTTTATTTGTGAGTTTGCACTGGAAATTGAGCACTAAAAGTAGTTACTGAGTGTACAGCAGAAAGGCTCAACACTAAAGAAGTTTAATGATTTGACGTTTTGACTTTCTCACCTGAAAGAGGATACATTGATTTCAGTTTGTTATTTCTAGTACAAATGCATATCATACTGAATGGAAAAAGTCTCAGTTTGTCATTGTAACAGAAAGATCAATGCATATTTTTGGACTTAAGTAAATGTGCAAAACTCAAGAAAATCACCACACTGATGATTGCCGGATTTTTTAATCACCACATTTTATGTTGAGGTATTACTGATCATATGGTTGCTGTTTTGAAACTTAGTTTTATTTTCAACTTGGTTTTGCATATAAGCAGATGTGTTTCATGCTGATTATTTGTCAGGTCAGAGTAAAAACCCATGAAAAACTTAAATTTAAAATGAGATTTCTATAGCCCAATAACGAGGAATGGCCTTCAAGTCTGGAAATGCAGTGTGATATTTAAGCCACTATGCCAGCATCACTTTTTCTGTTGGGCCATAAAATAGTTTCAATCTGAAAGTGCAGCATTATTCAGATGGGAAGAAAGGAACAAAAGAGTAAAGACCTCAGATGGATCAAGTAAAAACAAGGGGCAAGAAAAAAAGAATGAAATGATGGTGTGAGAGCTGAATTCCAAATAAGTCCAAAAGTCTTTAAATCAGATTACCGTAAACTGCATCGACAGTTTCTCGTTTGGGATGTCCAACCCTCGCCCTCTGTCTCTTTCTCTTTCTTTTTTTTTCTTTTTTCCAGTTCATTGTGTAGAAACTCAACATTATACATAGACACACACACACACACACACACTTCAGCTAGTGTGTGTATGTGTGTGAGAAAGAGAGACTAATTGATCTTGTGTGAAGGGCAGCACTCTACTGGGATAGCTGTGCTCACACACACGTTCCTGCAACAACATATCCACAGGAGAGAAACGGCAACAGCCTATAAATAAATAACCAGAGACAGAGCAGCAGAATGAAAGAGAGATGACGACGTGTAGAAGGGGATGGAGAGAACTGGTGTAAGTTGAAAGAGAGTGTGAAAAATGTGTCTCAAAGAATCAAACACAAAACCAATGTGAGGGATGGTTGTGGGGGGTTTTAGATGTAAGCAGGAAATAAATGAAAAATGAGTGGGAGTGCCCGGGGGGTGCAGGGTGAATGGTGATCAACAACTTGACAGAGGAGAGGAGGGAAGAAAGGTCCGCAGAAATGATGGAAATAAAATATGAATGACAGAATCAGAAAGAAAAAAAGAGTAAAGGCAGTGTATGGTAGGGAAAGGGTTAACAAAAAACAGGTATAAATGAATGAGATGGATACAGAGGGGTGAAAATGTTGAAAGAAAAAAAAATGAAATGGAAGGAATTTAGGAGGAAAAAAGTGAGTGGGAGGAGGATCCTCCATATTCATCTCCTATCTTCCTCTGGGCTCTTCAGATGCTAGGGAAGAAAGATAGCTGCAGGAGTTCTCGATCACTCCATTTCTCCTGTCCTTCCCCTCATTCTGTATTCCTTTCTTCTTTCACACTCTGCAGGTCTTTTTTCAGTTCCTCTATTCAGTTTGTGATATATAGAGAGGGTTTTCCCTGCAAATAAAGCACACCTGCTGCAGGCTGTGCACACCAAGCCTATTGAACCCCTTCTATAGTGCACATATTTTACTGCTATAGATATGCACACACATACCCACATTCTGCTGTTCATGAATACGTCCAGGTACACTACATTGCCGAAAGTATTTGCTCGTCTGGCTTCACACGCATGTGAACTTGAGTGGCATCCCATTCTTAATCCATAGAGTTTAATATGATGTTGGACTTTGCAGCTATAACAGCTTCAACTCTTCTGTGGAGGCTTTCCACAAGGTTTAGGAGTGTGTTTACGGTAATTTTTTTTTTTACCATTATTCCAGAAGCGCATTTGTGAGGTCAGACACTGATGCTGGACGAGAAGGCCAGGCTCACAGTCTCTGCTCTAATTCATCCCAAAGATGTTCTGTCAGGTTGAGGTCAGGACTTGAGTCAAGTTCTTCCACGCCACATCATAGATCCTTTTTTTTTTCTTTTTTTGTGTGTATATTTTGTAGATTAATGTCTGATTATGGATCCTAATTTAACTTTTTTCTTTTATATATTTGTTTGTATATATTTTATTATGTTAATATCTGACTATCTAACACTGTTAAACTTGATTGATTGATTGATCGACTGACTGACTGAACAAACTTGCTCATCCATGTCTTTATGGACCTGCTTTGTCCACTGGTGTGCAGTCACATTGGAACAGGAAGGGGCCATCACCAAACTGTTCCCACAAATTTGGGAGCATAGAACTGTCTAAAGTGTCCTTGGTATGCTGAAGCATTAAGAGTTCCTTTCACTGGAACTAAGGGGTCGAGTCCAACTCCTAAAAACCAACCCCACACCATAATCCCCCCTCCACCAAACTTTACACTTGGCTCAGTGTAGTCAGACAAGTACTGTTCTCTTGGCAACCACCAAACCCAGACTCATCCATTGGATTGTCAGATGGAGAAGCGTGATTCGCCACTCTATAGCGCATGGCTCCACTGATCTAGAGTCCAGTGGCTGCGTGATTTATATCACTGCATCCGATTCTTTGCATTGCACTTGGTTATGTAAGGCTTGGATGCAGCTGCTCGGCCATGGGAAGCCATTCCATGAAGCTCTCTATGTACTGTGCTTGAGCTAATCTGAAGGCCACATGAAGTTTGGAGGTCTGTAGCAATTGACTGCAGAAATTTGACCTCTGTGCACTATGCACCTCAGTATCCACTGACGCCGTTCTGTCATTTTATGTGGCCTACCACTTTGTAACTGAGGTGCTGTCATTCCCAATCACTTCCACTTTCTTATAAAACCACTAACAGTTGACTGTGGAATACTTAATAGCGAGGAAATTTCATGACTGGATTTGTTGCACAGGTGGCATCCTATCATATTACCACGCTGTTTCTCTGTTTTTGTGGATAAACACAAGTACTGACATCTGTGTGAGATTTAAAGGTCAGCACAAATAGGGAGTAACAGTGCAAACCTGAAGCTTACTTTGTTACATTACAGTTTTTGGTTTGAATAAATGCACAAAGACTTTTCTAACTGTATTTGCTGTGTATTAGCATTCAGCAGCATTACAGGGAGAAATCTCTTGCATAAGATTTCTGCATCAACAGTGGCCTTGGTGGACCAGCCAAGTGCACCCACAGTGTCAGTCTTTGTGAATCTGCTGACAGCATACGAAATTTAAAGTCATTTAAAACCAGCTCCATTACGGCATTGTTCATCCAGTCTTTTAAAGCAAAAACATTTCAGAGAAATCAGTAGAAGACACCATGTATTTCTCTAAAAACCACAAACTGAAATGGACTGAATAACATTAGAATATGTAATGAAAGGCTACTTTTGTAAATACCTAAAGCAATGAAAAGATGTAGATCTTCCTGGCTCATGGCCAGCCAGAATTACAGTAGTTGAAGAAATCTATTTTTGTGGCCAGTTCAAACTTTTCTCAGATTGTTTACGCTTGACTGAGTGTTATAAGGCTGCTTGTAGCCATGCAGCCTGGATCGAAGGATCCTGTGCAGGCATCTCGTAGCTTTAAGCAAGCCAGAAAAGGTTATAAGTCACTAGCTATTGATTGCTGCGGTCTTGTTGTCTTGTAGCTTCCAAGACTCAGGCAAAGACCTTCTCTGGATGCAACAGTTAATTACTGAATTGGTCTGCAAAGAATGTTGACTAACTATGATTTTAATGTTCTTTGTCTAATTAACAAATGCATGGTTGTTGTAAGGTCCCTTAGCTGTTGCACTGAACAAAAAAAAAAAATACAGTTAAGCTAAATGCAAGCAGCAGATCTGATCTTCATGTTGACCTTCTTCAGTTTTCTACTTAGTAAGATAATCCATGTTTCCCTCTCACAAACAGCAGGCCATGGATCTTTTTGTTTCAAACAAATGCCTCATTAGTTCCACTGCATTTGCCTGGAAATGCTACACTTTTCCACAACTATTAATTTCTTCTTCTCACGCCGTCTCTTACTCGTAGCCGAGAGCTATAGCTTTGTAACTAGCTGCATATGACGGCAGGACCGTGTTTCTCTTCAATTTGTTTTTCCGAAGAGGAAAAAATAGGCGATAAATCAGGAGACAGCAAATTAATTAAATTACTTTAATTGCTTTGTGGTTCTATATGAGAGGAAATATAATTGGATTGTGGCCTTGATGTGTGTGTTTGTATATCATGGCAGCCTGAATCACTGGCTTGATTAAGTCAGTATTGTAACTTATTATTCATGGGCTACTAATTTTGTTGGTTAATTCTTTGAACTTTCTATTTAATGATTCAATTTTAACCACGGGATAGGAGGCCACCTCTTTAATTGGTTGCCTTGTCAGTTTGTAGTTTAGTTGGGCTTTGACATTCAACAAAATGGGCTATTACCATTGTGGGTAAAAACTGCTGAAAAAATTAAGGAGCTGTAGAGTTTGAAATTACTCCAGCTGTGGCCACGACATGTAAATTTATTTTGATTTCTCTTTATTAACAGAACAGATTTTATTTTTAAACTAGAGTGGAAAACTTAACCTCGGGAAGCTCCCGTCCATAAAAAAAATAATTAAGAGCAATGCTCGGTTAACATCACGTTTTTTATTTATATTGCTGATTCAAGCACGTTTTGAACCCTCTTCTGGTGTCTTAACTCTGGAGAGAAGTGAAATCCGGGAAGTATTGACCTTATCTTTGTGTGCACGCTCATACATTAACGCTTGTGTGCATGTGTGCATTCGTGTATATGTGTTTACTCACAGCTCTTTTTGTTTGTGTGTCAGAGAGGGAGAAAGGGGTGAAATGGAAACGAAGAAGGGCTTGTGCTTTATCAGCGCACAGTATTTTTAATATGTGTAATCAAGAGAAAGGAAGACAGAGCAAATAAATAGAGGGAAGATTAAAGACGGCTGCAGAGGTAGAGTGGAGAAGAGAAACGAATGGAGAGCAGCAGAAGAGGGAGGAAACCAGCCGAATAACATTGGCAACTTTAATCCCTGTAGCTAGCGGGGTAAAAAGCACAAATATAAACGGGTAGGAGCAGAGGAAAGGAGATGTGAAGCAGGAAAAAGGAATGAGAGATTAGAGGAGGGGGATGGAAAAGAAAAGAGAATAAAGGAAAAGTAGAGCTGGGTAAATGAGTGTTTGAGAACTCCAGTGTTTGCTGACAACAAAGCTGTTTCCTAAAAGTCCCTGGTGTGTATTTATCTTTATAGGATGAGGAATGTCCCAGTTCAGTGTGTGTGTGTGTGTGTGTGTGTGTGTGAGAGAACTTTCATTGTAACACATGTATTTGTAAACATTTACAGTCAGCTTCATGCACACATATCAATAAGCAGTCAAGCATGTCTATTTTTATGCAAGTGTGCATGCAAATACATTTGCACCACAGATACAGTCAAATTATAATTATATGCATTTAGAAGTAAAAGAAGAAATCCCTCTAATTAATATGATGGCACATTTTCTCATATGTAATTCTCTAATTAAAAATGTTAATGTAAAATGCAAAACGAGTGCCTTTTTTAAATTTAATATGTGCAGAAGACTGCCATGTGTTAGTTTACTTTAAAACAAAGCTGTTTTGTATTGCAGTACACCAGAGTTGCATATTTAGTCGCTGAGCTGTGTGGTTGTGTGCGTCTATGAGAGTTGTGGGAGTCTCTTGATGTCAAAATCACTGATTGGACTGATGACAGTTCTGAATCTGTCACCACCGATACACAAACTGTATCATTTTCTGTCACTGGAACATTCCCTTCTAGATAAGGGACTGAAAGGTGGCAATTTTTGTCTGCTTGGCTGTGTATATTTGCCTGTGGGCAACAACATGGGGTATTGAATTGCACATTACTCATTATTGCTCATCTACTCTCTTTAGAAAGTAATTTCTTACAAATTTCTGTTGAAATACTTTTGCATTACACTGCAGCATCACCTGAGATGTGTTGTCTCTTTTCACAAGACTTAGTTGCTTGTCTAATTCTCCTTTTCAATGCTCTGATGAACTGTGTCAATGCCCAGTCTAGATCCAATTGTATGCATTTCCACCAGCACCTGCGCAAGGAAATGCTGGTTGGAAAATGAGTGTATTTTCTTCAAGAAATTCACCAGTGATTGGCAGATGAAGTCCACAGATTCTGTTTGCCATTATTGTCTTCTCTCAGAAATCACCCCAGCTTCTGCTACATCATTATCGGCTCTCAAACCTGTCACACTATGCTGGTGGAAAAGGGGTCTATGAAAATGAAGGTGGCACTGTCAGTAGGCTATAAAGGAGGAGGTTAGCAAAGAAAAAATGGGAGAGTCAGGAAGATGAAGAAAGTCGACAGGAGTACTGGGGGGCTAGGCGTATGGCAGAAAGCGAGGTGGCAAAGGAAAAGGCTTATAGTAAGTTGTATGGGAGGCTGGATACTAAGCAAGGAGAAAACGACTTGTACTGAATGGCTAGGAAGAGAGATCAAGGACAGAAATGCAAATGTACTAACAAGTGAAGAGAGTGTGTTGAGAAGATGGAAGGAGTACTTTGAGGAGCTGATGAATGTAGAAAATGAGAGAGAGAAGATGGATGGGGGACAGTTAGTGAATCAGGAAGTGCAGCGGGATTAGTAAGGAGGAAATGAGGAGAGCTATGAAGAGGGTGAAGAGTTGAAAGGCAGTTGGTCCAGATGACATACAGTATCTGTGGAGGTATGGAGATGATGGTAGTGGACTTTTTGACCAGACTGTTAAACACAATCCACGAATAGTGAGAAGATGCCCGAGGAAGAGAAGAACAAGTGTACTGGTACTGAAATTCAAGAACAAGGGTGATGTGCACAACTATAGTAACTACAGGGGGACAAAGCTGATGAGCCATACCATGAAGCTATGGGAAAGAGTTGATGAAGCTAGGTTAAGAAGAGAGGCGACAGTCAGTGAGCACCAGTATGGCTTCATGCTGAGAAAGAGCCCTGCAGACACAGTGTTTGCTTTGAGAGTCTTGATGGAGAAGTACAGAGAAGATAAGAAGGAGTTGGATGGTGTCTCTGTGGATCTAGAGGAAAAGCATATGATAAGGTGCCAAGAGAGGAACTGTGGTACTGCATGAGGAAGTCAGGAGATTTTGTACTTGTCCTCTTGTTTTAGAGCTTTCACTTCATGCCCTACTGTGTTTCCTCCCTGACCCACCCTGTTGTGTTTCATCTTTGCCTAATTGTCCTCCCAGTGTGTGCCTCCCTCTCTATCAATGCTGGATCTTCATACCACATGCTGAGTGTTCCAGTGTCCTTTCTCTCATCAGTCAGCTCCCTCGTGTTTTGTTTGTCCTGTCTGACTGATCCTCTATCATTAGACCTTACTCCCGAGCACTTGTCTTGTTTCTGGAGTTGCACATTTGAACATTAAATTAGGTTGTACCTGTCTTTGATGCAGTAAATGTATTGTGATTAGAGTAACATAACTATCAGTGCATTAGCCTCCAACAGTTTGAAAGTTGTACATATAGGCTGGATTTGTGTCAGTGTATTTTTCAGTGTCTGTGGTCTTTTTAATGCATCTGTCGTGGGTATGCGTGTAGTGTTTGTCACGCTTCTGTAATTGTTTTTGTGTGTATGCCTGCACGTGTTATGTATGTCATGTCAAATGCTGAAATTTTCTGTGGAAGTAGTAAAACTACTTTAAAAGAGAGTTCATTAATTCAGAAAAGATGCTAGGATGCTAAATCGAGTAAAGAAGTTTATACTGTGACATACAAGCGTGCATGTAGTCGCACTTACATATTCAAGTAAGTATACTCATACTTGAAATATTCTAACTTTTTCCATTGCTGTTATTTCTTTTTCTCACTCGTGCCTATTTGTTTATGCATTACACATGCACTCAGACACTAACAGGAAAAGCAGATTTTATTAGTCTTGTTTATGAGTCTTGTTGTTTAGTTCCATGCTGTGAATGTCAGTGGATTGCCTCAGACTTTAGAGAGCAAACTCGTCAATTAAAGCAATCCTTTAATGATATATTGTTCATCCCCCTGTTGAAAAATGATGTTGATTTAACCACATTGTGTAGTGGATGATTTCCTTTAACTGGCTTATGAAACTGGGAACAATGAACTATGCAATAGCATGCAAAGTTGTATGCTATAGTATCTTAGCTTCCACTTCAGCTTCACTGCATGGAATTCAGATTTCCATTTATAAAAAGTACGACTAAAGACCGGGCACCGCACTGCTTAACCTCAATGGGAATGCTAAGGTGATAGACAGGAGATTGGTGATGACTGATGAACCTGGAATCTAGCAGGCATAATCTGAACTTTATCCTGATTGGGCAACAATGAACCAATTATTTACTTTTGCACAGATATTGGAAGAGCCATGTGAGTTTGCATATCCAGCGTACATGTTTTCTATAAACTGGCAGAGGGCTTGTGAACATGTCCCTCAGGGTTTCTTACGCAGGACACTGCTGTTGATTTAACCCAATCAGCCATGCATATCCAGGGGCAGAGTTGTTTTATGAATACTAATTCTCTGTTTAGTATTACAGGCATTTTTGCATAAGAAGAAGCATTAACCACTCCTGTAAGAGCAATATGTAGCATTTTTCAGCAATAAGCAAATGAGAAGATGGAATAAATGGGAACAGCAGGTGAACAACAACATGAAAGAAGTGAAAACAATCATAGAATATTTTTGTTCTGTTATGGTGAAATCTGATTACATGTACAAAATCTCCTGTTCTCTTTCTTCCTAAAGACAATACTACCCTGATCCCCATCCAGTCCACGGGGTCCAGCTGATGAGAGTTGGAAAGCTGCAGCATTACCTGGAACACATCGAAGATGCTTTGGACACATTCAAACAGGTTTGAAGGACTAAATATCAACCAGAAAATTTTAACAGTAAAAGTACAGTTCTACTATTATAGTTCCATGATTTCCATTAGTTATTACTTATTATTAGTTAATTGAAGTGGACTGGAGACATTTCTGTGTAGGTTCTTAGTCTTTCTTGAAATGAAGGCAGCAGGATTTCAGGAACTTCAGACCAGGTGGAGACATGTAACAGAAGAGATGATCAGACAGGATATAAATGCAGCTTTGTTGGTTTGTCTTATAGCACTATGTAATAATCCAATTTCCACTACAGTACATCACCATATCGCACCAGATTGTTCTAACAGTAACAGGGAAGAAAGATAATTATGCTTATTTCTCCAATTCCAGGCTTATGAAATCATAAAGCTCACCCATGGTGAAGATCACGCCTTGACGACTGAACTAGCGATTAAGATGGAGGAATGTCACAGTGAGATGGATCATCATTCATCCAGCAGACACTAAGATACAGACGTAATAAACTTCTTCATGTAAATGATTTCACTGTCTTGTCTTCCTTTTCATTCGTCACCCTGAATCAATATATTTATGACATTTTTCCATCCATAACTGGCCTTTATTGGCTCAGAGCACAACACCTCAGGCTCCTCTTTATAGTTTTGCAATGGCAAATAAACCTTTTTTTAGCTTTGGTTCTGTTCCGTTTTATATTAATCTCCTTCATAAAATCTGCCCTTAAAACATCTTATTAATGATATCCAAGAACCTGCTTTTCCCAGAATTTCTGCAGGATTGGTTTGCACCGTAGCCGGTCTGTTATCCTGTTTAAATTAGGTTTATGGACACATAGCACAATTAATCCTATCCTATTAATCCTAAAATTTTGCCATCCTGTCTGTGTGTGAGAAATAGAGAGGAAGAAGCAGAGGGAGGAAGGGAAGCCTCTGTTGGCCCCCTGTCTGCTCTGTAATCTGTAGATTCCATTGTAATGAGCTGTCCCAGGGCCGTGTGTGTCTGTGTGTGTCTGTGTGTTGGTTTAGTAAAGTCAGCCACATACATCATCCTCTGTACATATCCATCACACACTTCCCATTTTAATCCCTGTTTTTGTTTCTTTGTCAGTGTATAAGCCCAGAGTGTCCCCATCTTTTCCACTCACTCACTCACTCACACACACACACACACACACACACAGTCTTCCTGTTAGTCCGAAAATTCTGCTATATAGAAACTGGTGACAGCGTGTCCTGAGGGGGTGTGTGAGCATGAGTGGGTGCGTTTCTGCCATGTTTTGCTTTCTCAGTCCAGCAGTAAAAAATTCGGCAGATTTTTTTTTTTTTTTTTTGGACTCAAAATATTTCTTTGTAACCATCAACAATAATTATAGAAATCAGGTAGCAACAAATTATTTTCCCAGTTTGAAAGAAGAGAGAAACGGTGTAAGCTTAATGTGTTTCAAAGACTAAATGACACTAGTGGACTGAATGGCCCGTGGGAGCATCCGTGCTGCTGTACTGTTCCTACCTACATTACTCATTTCATTGGCTTTGTTGCTTTCAGTCTTTCACTCTCTCCCTTTCCCCTTATAACATCCATCAAATGAGATTTAGTGTTTCTTAGCTATAACCCTTTGTCTCTCCCTCTCTGTCACTCACTGTCTCTCTTCCCCATTTATATGTCTCTCACTCTCCAAAGGCTTTCAAATGAAATTCTCCATTTGTTGGAATTTCATCTTTCTCTTTCACTGCATCTTTCTGCAGGCAACCTGACCAAATGGAAAAAAGGAGACCAAGTGTTTTTTTTTTTTTTGTTCATTTTTTTTAACCACCTCAATTCATTCACCCTCCTGCCATTTACTCAGCCCCATTTTTAATTTTCACATTTTCATTCTCATCTCAGATGCTCTCTGTGTCACTGTTCCTCCCCCTGCACCACCTCACCTTTACTGTCACCTTACTCTCTATCTGCTATTATTATTCACCTCCTCTCACTCCCTCTTCATAACTCCCCTCTCCATACTATACTTTTTCTTAAAGATACAACAAAAGAGTCAGAAATTTTTCTGCCAGAAGAGTGTGGTGTGCGTCCTGTTTGGTTAGGATAAGGAAAATATTGCAGTTTATTATTCTAGTTATTATTGCATTAACTCAATAAAGTGTACCCAGTGTGTTTAGATGAAAACCCAAGAGGTCCTCTAAAAGTTTCCCCATGTGACAAGTTGGTAGTGACAGACCTGCGTTTGTAATTTGACAATGCTGGCAGCTTTGAAAAAATACATTATTTGAGGCTGTGGGAATAAGCAGGCCGCACTAGAGGCATTGCTCTAGCATCCAAAGTTTCCCATCTTCTTACGCTACAGGGACTGTTGTGAAATGTTAAGTATGGTAATGTGACAAAGAAAGCTTTCACAGGACTCTATGCAGTCTGTGAAAAATTAAGTACACCCTTAATGCTTCCCTAGGAATTAAGAGGGTAAGTAGGCAAGAAGCAGGAACTTTGGTAGTTTGCTGGTCTAAACCGTTCAGGTGTGCGTTAACACAAAGGCACAATCTTTTCAAGAGTGCATCTGCCAGTAAATTTGCCCCAAGGTCTAACCATGCAATGCTCAGAGAAATTGTAAAAAGCTCAAGAGCTACATCTCGGACTTTACAGGCCTCAGCATGCTAAATGTTCACAACAGTATCACTGAACAAGTATGGCTTGTTTGAAAGGGTTTACAGGAGAAAGCCTCTTCTCTCTAAAAAAACAAAACAAAAAACATGGCAGCACAGCTTAGGTTTGCAAAGGTGCATTTGAACAAACCACGAAATGTCTGGAGCAATGTCCTTTGGACCAAAGGGGAGCCGTTTGGCAAAAATGAAACACAGGATATCAGCACAGTATATCAGCACAAACAGTTCATACCAACTTAGCATGGTGGTGGAGGTGTGATGATTTGGGCTTATTTTGCAGCCACGGGACCTGAGCACCTTGCAGTCATTGAGTTGACCATGAACTCCTTTGAATGCCCAAGTACTCTAGAGTCAAATGTGAGGCCATCTGTATGACGGTTAAATCTTGACTAACATTATGTCATGCAACAGGACAATTATGCCAAAACCAGCAGCAAATCTACAGCAGAAGGGTTGAAAAAGACAAGAATCAAGGTTTTGCAATGGCCTAAAACTTCAGCTGAAATACTGTAGCGAGACCTTAAGAGAGCTGCGCATAAGCAGATACCTACAACCCTCAATGAACTGCAGCAATGCTGTAAAGGGCCAAAATTCCTCTGAAGTCATACAGAAAAGGATTACTTGAAGTTATTTCTGCTAAAGGTGGCTCTGTAACATCCTGAATCAGGGTGTGTACATAGTTTTTCACAGGACTATATAAACATGTGTGGTTTAGAGGGTTGAACAACTTTGTAGAACTAATCTCATATGATGACCCCTCGACCTTCCGTCTAGTTAACTGCTTGTTAACCGGAAAAAAACTTTCCTGTAAGCCTCAGCTGTCCTCAGTGGTTTGTGCTTATTAGTAAATGTTGACATGCTAATGCACAGAACTAAAAGCAGCATGTTAGCATGCTGCATGTTGCTTTTGTTTGTTTATCATAAAGTTTAGTTTGGCTGAAAGCATCAGTGTGCCAACTTCCAACCTCAGAGAAACTGGAAGGACTGTATTCTCTCTGTTTTTGCAGGTGTTCCAGATGTTTTTGTTTCATTGTAATTTAATTAGCTGGATTATTACCAAACATATTTCTTGAGACAACAAATTGTTTAGCTAGCCAATAACAGCTGAAAAGTTTACAACTTGTCTAAAAAAAACCATATCGATTTGCTGCTTGAAAATGGGCTCATTGCTTGAAAATTAATGTTAAAAGATCAGAAGCAGAGTTTTGCTATTGTGGGCAAAAAAAAATTGGCAAGGTGATTTATCAGAAATGATGAAAAAGGACCAATGATGAGCAGGTATCCCGTATTATTAGTCACAAATCACCTAAAGGATTCTACTTTTGCTACAATTTAAAAATTCAGTTCACTGTAATCTAATATTCAGGGAATTTAATAACTTCACCCTCCTTATTTCTCTTGTACAGTTTTGGCGCTTCCACTTATCTCTCTCCTCACATAAAAAAGTAATCCTGTACTCCTCTTCTTCCTCACTTGTCTCCCTTTCCCCTTGCATTTCCCCTTTGCTACCTTTATTCTTCTCTCTTCTCTAATCTATTATTTCTCCTCGGTCTCATTCCTTCCTTCTCCTCCTCCTTGTTCCCTGCTGTGCATTGATGATCAAAGCGGGCTCAACAGGGCATTATGTCACAGAGAAAGCTGCCTACAGGGTACTGAAGGTCCACATTTACACATGCGCTGGAAACTAAATGATATTCTTGAATTGTCCCAGTCTTGTTTATGTGCACTTAACAGCCCAATGCGGCACCGTGAAGCAGACTTTCATGTTACAATGTATGAATGTACCAGCAGCCTGCCAGCTTTATTACATCATTTAAATTTCTGATGAGTCTGAATCATCATGCAAAAGATGTATATAGTTCATCAAGACTGAAACGTCGCACCTTCTGGACATCTGGCCACTCCTTTATTCTGCTTGCAAAGAATGAAGCATCAGGTGTGAAACTCTTTTTAGTACATTCCTTTATTTACATCCCTCCATCTTATTCTTCCATCATTACAATGTGTCAGACCAGATTTCACAAAAACTGTAAATCTGAGGACAATATGAGCTCAAGTCATGAAAACAACGCATACACAGTGAGAATTCTGCGCATCGTTTGTTCCCTATTTGCACTGATAATCTGTTGTTTTGAATGAGATTTACCAAGAGTATCTCATAACTTGCATTTTATTAAAGACTGGAAGAGAAAAGTGATTTTAATTAGTTGTGTAGAGATTTTCTAACCACTGACCCTGTGTCTTACAACTGAGCAGAGCAGAAGTTGACTCCTAATGCTAATGATAACATCTGTTTTTGGTAAATGTGGTCTGACCCAGACTTAAACACATAGTACTCCTTAAGATGCTGTGTGTCAGATTTCCAGATAGCACATTATAATTCTTAAATGTGTCTACAAAATATGTAACAGCACAGCATATGTGTCAATTTATTCCATAGACCATGTGTTGTTTTTGTTTGCCCTATACAGACTGACTTTACAGATGGAAATCTGTGAATAATTTGGTTAAAAAGACCACGCATAGTTGATTTGGACTGTTCTGTTAGCTATAATAGATTCTAGAAATGTTTGATTATTACTAGAATTATAAAGTGATATCCCTTTAGATTTGGCAGTAACATATCAAAGAAGAAACCTCCCACATAGCATCTTAAAACAGGACAGTTCAATACAAGCCATTAGCTCATTTGGAGGTCAGATTTCCCAAAACACTCACTGCTAATTACACAGGGCTGCAGTTCATGAGACACAGACATTTCTTATAAAGCAACGTAGCTGTTTTCACACTGGAAAGCTTCTGATTTACATTTAATCAACTAGCATTCCTGTTCTGGATGTGAATGTTTAGGAAACCCAAACCCATTAAAATCCTCGAGAGGAACAACAGGAGCAAATGAAATCAACAACAAAAAAATATCTAAAATAAAAATGATACGCATATATGATATGTGCACAGTATATATATTTATATATGAAATGGGCTCAGCAAAGTATGTACAGTTATTTTTCTTGTTCATCAATGCATAGTAACTCTTTAAGATCATAAGGTGTACATAAATAAGAACATTAATTAGCGACTCAAATAAATAAACTTTCATTCATGACTTGCACGATGAACACGGGGATAAAAACAGGAAATGATCAGAGATGCCTCTGGTTAAAAAAAAACAAAAAACAAAACAAGACTCTTTAGTTTGTCAAACATGTATTGGTCTCAAGGGTAATTTCTCACTAGATTATGTCACGGCCATTCCTGTCAGTGTGCTCTACACGAAATTAGTCGCTGTTACCTCATTCATGTCGTGAAGATCAAAACTTCACAGAATTAAGTGTATTTTCAGTTTCAGTGAAAGATTCTGAGTTCATGCTGTTAGCAGTGAGAACATTTTAGCACTACAACGCTTTTGACAAATTGTATCAATACAATGACATAATTTCCACTGCTCTCAATTCGCACTCCCAGAATGCTCTCTGCTTGACAACAGGCGTGATGACGGTGATGTAGAAGAAGCATTTGAAGGGCGTTGTTTTGTATTTCAGAGGGAATTGGGCTTTTTCATATATTTATATTTGTACAAACATTTAGATCATAAGCATCTCAAGCACCATAGATAATACTAACAAATCTTAAGAGTTGCTATCCATCCAAAAAGTGGAACCAGGCAGAGATCTATGCCTTTTAAACTAGTTTTCTCCCTATTTAACTAGGTTCCTTTAATCTTTAATATAATTTAATTGTCCTTTACAATGTTAAGGATACTGGAACTGTTTAAACAGCCTATAATTGTAGTCCCAACATATTGCCTAAATCCACTACTTTGTTCCATTAAAATGAAAACACAGTATGCCAATGGATTTATCCTGCATCTGTGTGCTTCTCACAATTTACCTATAAATATCTCTTCAGATTTCCATTATCCTGCTAACATCTACTATCATACATAGTCTCTACATGGTCCCATTGCACTCAAATAAAAAAGGATACTTTATTTTAAATCACACACAATGACAAATCATTCGGTTTCTTTTAGAATAGAGTAGAACAACACAGATACAAATAACAGACAGACTGCCTGTCAGTCAGTCAGGCAGGGAGGGAGTCAGTCGATGGTTGTATTTAACACCGGATCAGATAGAAGCGTTTTCATCTCCATTACCAGTGGACATTTCATATCTTTGTGAACATTAAAAATCCCTCTCAGGGAAAACATTGTGTATGAATGCCCCGAAGGGCCAAAAGTCAAATGTGCTCTGTTTGTGAGAAAAGGCAAGGTAAAAAAAAACAACACCACAATAAACCAGATTCAATGTTTTTGTTTAAACACACATAACTTTGTGTCCTAAAAAAATCATGTAAGTTTTTCAGTTTAGATTTTTGGTCCTTCCAACAATTTAATTATATTAATTTGTAGTTTTCCTTTAAAGGGGACCTATTATGCTTTTCCTTATTTTCTGTCATATATTCATGTTTATAATGGTGAATGCTCATATTAAACATGATCATTCAGATAATTAGTTCATTGAATGTGTAAGTTATCCCTGTGAGTCAGAAGTGCAGGGGCCATTTCATAATGGATCGTTTATGAAGTAAAAGGAGTTGATGACAGTGAGAGCAGATATTCTTCATATGATCGTCTCAGGAATGCAACCTCACCCGCCTGCTGTTCAGTCCTTCTGTTTGCAAGGGGCAGCCAATCAGAAGAAAGTTGGCTATAAGAAGAACTACATTGGTCTTTTTCACACAGAGGATGAACTGAGTGGAGTATTACACTCCACTCAGTTCATCCTTATAATAAGCCCAGTATAAGATAAATGAGGATTATTTTGAGCTGCGACTCATGTAAAGCGACTCGAATAGAGTCTAAGAATAAATGTGAAGAGCTAGGAATGAGCATAACAGGTCCACTTTAACTTTTTTTAGTTTCTCTGATCTCTAATCAATGTACCAAAGACCATAGATTGAAAAAACTTATTATTTTGTTTATTATAAAGTGAAACACTGACCCACGGTAAAACACCACACTTAGAAAAGACTAAAAATTAAAAGATTTTCCAAGGACACTGATCTTTTCTGGGTTTTTCTAGACTAGCACCATACTTACTGCATGTACACAAAATTCAGAGAGAAGGAGAACTGGTCTTGGTATTGTTGAAATATTCACAAGGCACTTCTAAATCATTTCCTTTGTCCTCTTGTCATTCTCTTGGTTAGTCTCTTTTATTTGCTGCACAACACCACCAGGCGATTCTGTAGTCGGCACTCCGTATTTACAACCAAAGGCTTTAACCATGTAAACTTTAAAAAATGTTGTTCCAAAATGATGGGAGATGTGAAATTGTTCTTCTCTTCTCTTTCACCTCTTCTTCAGCTTTCTCCGTTTAAAAAAAAAAAAAAAGGCAGTTTTTGTTCAGCTATTGCCTCGTTCGCTCTCGGTACATTCTTTAAAGTTCAACTCAGTCTTAGAGGTGTCTCTACAGTCCAATTACTTTGATCTCTGGTTACTTGGTTTGACATTTCTTTTTAGACTCATACACTGTTTGGGCAGCTTTATTTCTCTGATTCAAAGTAGCCTGTCCATTAGATAATATTTAATGTCTGTTTCTGAATTTGTTACCAAGCCCCAGCACACAAATCTACAGATCTTGTCTCTCTGTGTTTCTTTTAATTTACCTCCGTACAGCTCCATCCTATCTATGCAACCATCTGTCCTTCTGCCTACTGACATCTGGACAAGACACAGGAATAACATGCAGGATTATGTGGTCAGTCTATCCCTGTGTCTGTCCTTCCAATTATCCGGTTGTAGTTAGAGATTTTCTACATGTGTTTGATTAGTCAGCAGGCAAAGGGTCTAAACATCAACATCAAACTGAGTCCACCTCTCCATCCTTCAGCTCTCCGTCCCTCCAGCTGTCTACCGATGCCTTGAGGACACATCAAAGCAGGTAATCATCATAAGATGGGCTTTGCAGAAGTTGACTCTGGTCTCCAGTTTGTCTGTCACTGTTTCCAGAGCCTCCAAATACTCCAGTGAGTCCACTTCATAGACCTGCTGCAGCTCAACTGGATATAAATAGAAAGGTGGAGAAAATATGTCATGCCTTGATAAAACACTGTTGAGTGTTGTTTGTGTATCAGCAATTATTAAAAAGGCAACACTGGTTATATTCTAGATTTACTTGATAAAATACTCTGATAAATAAAGAAAGCCAATGGTGAATTAATCATCACTCTTTACACCTCTGACTGTGACCACCTCAGACTCCAACATCATAGCTCTAGTGGGCTTAATTGCAAACAATGATGAGATTGCCTACCGGTCTCAGATCAACCACCTACTGGACTAATGTAAGGGGAACAACTTTGAGCTGAATTTCTGCAAGTCCAAGGATGTTGTAGTGGACTTTACCAGGAGGCAGCAGAGGAGCTTTCACATACTCAGCATAAATGGGGCCCACTTGAAGAGGGTGGATAACTTCAAATACTTTGGTGTTTACATCACACAGGACCTGTCATGGCTGGCCCTGTCACAATAAATCCCTGGTGAAGGAAGCCCCCTAAGCATCTATACCATCTCAGATGACTAAGAGACTTTAAACTCCCACTCAGGGTGCTCTAGAACGTCTACACCTGCATCCTGAGTGGGAGTATCACCACCTGGATGGGGAGCGCCACCAAGCAGGAGGGTGGTCTGCTCAGCTGAGAGAACCAAAAGCTAAAATGCATTGGGCCTCATTTACTAACCGTACTTATGTACAAGTCTGTGTATAAATCATGCATATGAACATTTCACATACAAATCAGTGATTTATCAATCATTTTCATATCTGAATTTGTGCATACTTTATTTTAAAAAATGTACATGTTCCTCTGACCATGTGTACAAAGAAATGAAGGTTAGCTGTCTTAGGAAATTTAAACATGTCTTTAAAATGACTACTACTACTAATAATTGTTATTGTTATTAGAAACACTTTGTTCTTCCTTTTCTGGCTTCCTCTTTGGACACAATTGTTTCAGTTTCTTCAGTTGGATGCAGGCACACATTTCATAAATCTAGTGTAATTCCAACAAATACATATTTGTTTCTGTTTGAGTAAAATTTGCTAAAAATGACACTGCCAAGTCATTTTAGTAAATTATGTAACATTTTAAATAATGGAGTCACAGTATGTATTTGTCTTAAGAGCAAACCAGTAGTCGTGAAGCACAGTTTCAGTTTTCATTCTCTAATATAACTTGATAATAAGAAAAATAGAATAATGCCAAAAACAAAATATTCAAGATAAGTTAAAGCATTTTTTTCCAGATAATACTCTGCTAAAAATCCATTTCTAACCAGTTGTGAACTTCCTGTCCTTGCTCACGCACACATATATTCCCTGACGTGTCAGAGTAGCACACTTACACTCAGTGGTCCACTTGTGTGGCTCCAGCATCAAGTATTGTTTGGTTTGTTCCAGTTCTTTCTTGAGACACTGATACTTGGCTCTGACTTCACTGATTCGCTGCTGGCGGTGCTCCAACAGACGAAGCTTGGCACTGACATACACCACCTCCTGACACAAACAGAGAAGATAGATAGACATGGATTTTATTTAGCTTTATATTTTGAGAGGAGCGTGTTGTGAAACACAGGTGGGTCTCCTTCAGCAGCAGCATGCTTAACATTCACACAGTTAAATACATTCGCACCTCATCGACTCCCACTGTGGCTGTAGCTGAGTGCCTTTGGACACTGAGCAGCTTCACTGGAGCAGTGTTGTGTTGAGTGGCTTTCTTAAGGTTGCTGCAGGGAAAATCTATATTTCATGCTTTTCTCTCCATTCCTCTTTCCCAAAGCGCACAATGCTCCTTCCCCTGATCACATAAAGGTTTAACAGTGGGACACCCCCTCCCCAAAAAAACCTGCCCCATGCATTCATTTGCAGTAATTTCCCAAGTTTAACAATCTTATTCTGCAAAGTCTTCAGAATTCATAAGTTCACTATTCATACAGAACAGAATGCTAATGTTGTATTTTTTCAAACCTGTTGGTTTCGTTCCACACTGACACATTAACACAGATCGCTTTTCTTCCATTGCCTCAGTCTCCTTCAGCTTCCTCCCACTTCCTCCTCCCGGTTCTCCATTAGCAGCAGTGCCCAACACTTAATGCTTTTTAATGTGCCTCACAGCCATTATTCATCAAATCAGTGTCGCTAGCTTCAAGAGCAATAGGCCTTTCTCTTCTGCTCTCCCTCTCCTTGACTCTTCTAAAGACATCCATTCATCCTTCCCCTTCAGCCAACCACCATATATCTATATGTCTTTTGCTGTTTTCTTCTTCCTCCCTCTTTTACACATGCTCCCTAGACAGCCTCCTACTGTACATAACCGCAGTCCACTGGGAACAAGATATTTTTAAAAATGTGCCAAAATCAAGCTCTGAACGCTGCATGTACAAATGTCAAGCAACAAAAACCATCACTTCACCTGAAGCCAGAGCAGCTTTAAGTGCAAAATAACTAATGGTTGCTGGGTGGTGGCACCAAAAACACTCCCATTCAAAAAGCATCAACTTCCCTCTTCATTACAAGTTCAATTACATTTTCTAGTCACTGTGGTGTAATTGGCTCAATTCACTCTTTCTAACCAGTGTATTGGACGCTATTTTAAGAATGATTAAGTAATTTTAAGCTTCACAGAGAGACATGTTTTGGAACAAGACTGTTTATTGGAGTGAGGGACACTATTTGGATGAGGCAGGCCAGAAGTAAAGCCGGAATTCAAGAGCCTGTTTTAGTTGAGAACTGGTAACAAACTGTTCAGTCCATCTGATTCATAATTCTCAGCTTATCACTTCCTGATATGGTTGATATATGTTTCTGGACATTTGCATTCCAAAACAATGACCTCCAAGTCACAGCACTTGAAGTTTTTGCAGAGCCAAGTCAGATTTAAGCTGTTTTTCTACTCTGTTTCTACCCGGTATTCAGAGTTAGAGATAAATAATTCCCTGATGCTGAAAAGGCCCGGTTGTTTCCTCACACAGAAAAATAATCAGACATTAACCAGGGGAACTGACAACCAATCAGACCTGTAAGCAGAACTGATAATGGTATTGGTATCAATAAAATCTTGTTTAGATTCAGATATGATACAGTACTGTTGTTATTTTGTTGTCACTTACTGGTGGGGTATGCAGGACATTTCATTGGCTTGTTTTAATTGATTCTGGGTTCACTGTAATTTTGTCCTGTTCTTTGAAAGCAGTACCAGCAGATTTTTGACGGATTCCAATACACATTTTTTGTAAGCAAGTGAATATTTATTTTCTTAATGTTTTAAAATCTTAATGCACAAACTTTAAGTAAACTGTATAAAATGTAAGGTGTCTGTTAGCATCTAGCTTCACTCTCCTCCTCCAGCCTGCTATATATGAAACATCCTGGCTCCAAGGAGACAAGATGGCATCAGGCATTATGTTATCCTCTAAGCTTCAGTTTAGCTCTAATGCAAACCAGTGAGTGATATTATCAACATCCATCTTCACATATGTCACAAAATGATGCTCTGCTTCCTAAATTTTGAAGTCTTTTAGGCTAACTGCCATCAAAAGGTGCAGTTAGCCTAAAGGTTTATGGCAGATTCTTCTTTCTTTAATTTTTTCCTTGTGCCGTTCATCCATCCTCATCCACTGCTAATTTTGTCCCCTGCATTTGTATACATGACAAGCAATTTAGATTTTTGCTCAAGGATGTGTTGACATAAGGGCAGGAAGAGATAAGGATCAAATCTCCAACCCTGCAATTTGTTGCCCCGCTCCACCACTTGACCTATAGCAGCTGTGTAGCTCAGGTATCTTTTCCCCTCCTCCGCCCTCTCACCTTGCTCCCTCCTTTGTCCTTCCTTTTTTGCAGCCGTTCGACATCATCTATCTCATACACCTTGATCTCAAAGGTTTCTGCTGCTGCAGTCGCACCCCGGAGATTTGAGGGCGCAGGGGGCCCAAGTGGCCCATCGACCCAGCATGCACCAGGGCTGGAGGAGGAGGAAGAAGAGGAAGTGATGGCTTGTTTGGAGGAACGGTGAGAAGGTGATGAAGAAGAGGAGTCCAAGGTTAGTGCAGGGATCAGACGTCGACGCTGGAGACCTAAACGAACAAATAAGAAGATTACAGAAAAACTGTTACACACCGATATAGTAGGAGCTGTTTCAGTGGATATATACAGAATTATAGAGATATAGATTTCAATGGACAAAAATAGTAATTTTAATAAAAACTAGGTCATGTATGTAAATGATAACTGGTTCTCAAACAGTTTACCTGGTAAAATAAAGGTTAAAAAAAAAAAGTTTTTTTTAAAATATCAAAATCAAGAGCATAATACTGAAACTCATGTATTTGGGTGGCTGTGGCTCAGGAGGTAGAGCAGGTCTTGTACTAAACAAAAGGTTTGTGGTTTGATCCCTGGCTATTCTAGTCTGCATACCAAAGTATCCCTGGGCAAGATACTGAACCGTGCGTTGCTCCTTATGCGTTCATAGGAATGTGATTGTGTGTGTAGAGTAAATGTTAGATGGAAAGCACTTAGAAGAAAGAAAAAAACAAAGTTCATGAATGTGTGTGAATGGGTGAATGAGATGTGTAAAAAAGTGCTTTAAGTGCTCATGTAGAGTCATTCCATTTACCATTACTATATTCTCTGATCAGTTAAGAGGATATACTGTTCATATGAACGGCAGAATAAAAACTCTATTTCAAACTAATTATATAAATAATGCCAAGGCTTTTCATCTTTCTGTTTTATTCCAATTGAATAAATATCAGACATTTTTGGAGTTACATGCATTCTACATTCTGGGGCATTTCATAAAGTACAAGGCCACTGTACCAGGCCAAGTACCAGGTTATATAGTGGAAATTAGCCATTTTGCACCAGTGCCAGTGCTGGTGTGGAGCCAGCTCTGCCTTGGAGCATCTTGAGAAGCAGCCCACCTTTTGACAGGTTTGAAAATTGAATGTTAGACAGTGTTATGTATCCTCTCCCATAGCCAACTTTGGACGCAGTGATTTTGCGGTAGCGTGCTGACATCTGCTCCAGTCTTTCTTTCTGTGGAAATGCCTAGAAAAGGTTCTAGCTTGAACACTAGCACTGTTATTGCCCTGCAACTGAAAAACCACAAAAGCAGAGCAAAGTTGAAGGTCACTGGCTTTGACAACACGTTAAAAACTTTTTTATATTAAATTTAGAAAACAACTTTTATTTTGTTTTATTTTGCTGTATTGCATTTATTGAGCTATTTTACTTTAAAGAGTAGCTTCACAATATTATTGTAGATGCACCAATTGAGTTTTTTTTTTTTACCTTACTGTTTTGTTAGTGTGTTTCTGTGTATTTCACTGAGCTATTCTGCTCTAATTGAAAAAAAAAAAAAAAAACCAAATCATTCACCTTCATAATGCTTAAAAATAGCTTCACAATGTTTTTTTTTATTCTACACATTTTATATATTTTTAAATGCATTTTAAATCATATTTGTTGTATTGCAATGAAAAAAAAAGCTTCTATAATATCTGGGAGAGATTATTACAACTATTTAAAAAGATACCAGTTTAGCTACAGGCATTAGTCTTATATTGAAGTGCAATATAGCTGAGATCTCTCTGGAAAAAAAGACATCTTTCCAAATTTCAGATCCTTCCTTGAATGTACTAAAAGCCTTAAGTGGCGGTTCACTCAGTAGGTATATCGTTTTTTGTTCACACAGAGATGATGGATGGGAGACGGGAGAAAGACAGATGAAAGAATCACTGGAGAGAGACATAAAGGAGAGGACAAAAGAAAACTATTGTGCAAGACAGAACAAGAAATTGATAATGGAGTGTGAAGCGAGATAAAAAAGTTGGAGCTCATAGATAACAGCAGCAGGTCAGTCTCTAATCTACTCTCTACGCAACACTGAACACACATACGCTCTGCATAGAAATTTCCAGTCATGTCAACAGGAATGAGAGTTATCAAATTCAGCAGCCAGTCAGAGATAAGGTGTGTGTGAGAGAGGGGAGAGGAAGTGGTGATTTTAATAAGGTTGCAGCTGTCTTTGGGCTCAGTGCAGCCCAGAAAGGTCAAGCAGAGACATTTGTATTTCATTAGGAAGCAGTATATGACGGAACAGAGAAAGATTGAGTTTGCAAGGGAAGGGAGTTGGATGAACGAGGAAGCGAATGTGTGAATACATGGAATAGATGGAAAAATATGGGGAGGAATGTAAGCACCATGAATCCAGCCTAATGAAAATCAAGGATAAAGAGAGACTCAGCTGGAGATGTAATGAACATTTTAGTTGGATCTTGCCTCAGTCATTCACACACACATGCTCTTTCTGCCTCTTATTATTAACAGTATAATCAGTTTTCTATAATCAGGGCTCAACTGTATCAATCGTTCCTCGCTTACTGGCTTCACCTTGATTCACAACAAACACAGAATAATCCTTTACGCCTTTGTGTCATCTTGTGGCAGTGAGCCAGTGAAGTGGCTCTCTGATCCGCAGTATCAGTTGTGGTGAACGCAAAATGAGAGTAAATCCAGACTTTATGCCGCATGGCAGGAGGTGAGACTGCATCCTGCACACTTGGATGGAAAGGCTAATTCCAATTCAAATCAATAATTAGAGACACACCGGGAGGAGCTGCCTCTCTTCAATCTGATTTTTCATGCACATATCAATCCTCATGCTTAACCAAAGGACAGTAATTTGGCAGGCACATTAGCAAGCTCTCTGTGTTCTGTTCTGGTGAATATATATTCATTACAGTCTACACCAGCAGATTCCCTTTTACCATTTCACAGATGACTGGTCAGGGTCACCTTACCTTACACAGCACCTCCTGTAGCCACAGCTTTCTTCACTTTTCCCTTAGCTGTTCATTGCTTTTTTTTAACGGTGTTTTTCCACCAATGGGTTCTCCTCATAAAGGTGTCTATTTTTCTTTCCATCTGTTCTACGTTGCTGACTTTTTTGAAAGCTTTATTATTGAAATTTCACCTCTATAGAATTATCTTAAAACTAAACACGCTGAAAGTGGACAAAAATGATCACTCACTGAGGATGCATTGAATAAAAATGCTACAGATGTTAATTACACATTTATTAATGTAACTAGCCATCAGGGTGGTTTGTTCATTTTAGTGCAGGGGTATATTCACTTTCATGTATTTGCATTTCACAGCTTGTGCCTCATCTTTTTTCAGGAGTGCTAGGACCCTTCTGCTTATGTCAGAAGAAATTAGTAGTATTTACACTGAGGAAAATCATAAATGTGCCACCCTATAAACAATAGAAAGCAGATTGTCTATTTTTGTCCTCACATGCTTTTCTGATGGGTGAAAATGTTATTAAAGCATAATTTAGAAAATTTGTGTTGTGACCTGTGTTGCTCCTGCTTTTCTTGCTGCTTCTGGAGCTCCGTCGGGAGGAGGTGGTGGCTGAGCTGTGCTCACTGAGAGAGTCCTGAGCAGAGGAGGTACTTCCCGTGTTCTCACTGCTGTCTCTCAGCATGCTCTCATAGCCACTGCTGCCTCCACTGTGGTAAAACAAAGCCGTCTTCCCCATGGCCGGAGGGAGCTCACCACTCAGTACACTGCTGTTAAAAGCAATATGAGATCAAAGTTAAAGATAAAATGAAAAAAAAAATGTTTTAAGCAAACAGACTATTTTGTAAAATTTACATTACACGTTTCTCAGCACACTAGAGCTTGTACCTGTTGTCACTAGCGTGGCCGCTGCTGCAGCGGTGTGGTTTTCTGGGAGCTGTGATCTTGCTGTAGGGAGAGGGAAGTGTTTGTACCACTGCTGCCCTCTCCTCTCCCAGGCTATCTCCACCACCACCTCCTGCTCCAGCAGCTCCTCCACTGAGAATAAGGAAATAAAAAATAAGTTTAAACCTGACAATGATATAATTTTTTCATGTAGATTTTGCAGTTTGCGCCTTACATTATCGCAACTTGCTAAAATTACTCTTACATAATGCATGGATCTAATCTTTTATTTCACATTAAATGTCCTATGAATAAATGAAAATTAAGAACTACGAAATCATTGTATATGTAAATGTATGTGTTGTGATGTGAAACTAAAATGAAGTAAAACTAACAAACCTTGCCCCTCTTTCCTCTGTTGGATCTGTGCCTCCTCCCTGGACATGACTCCTGGAACGGGAGCCTGCACTCCCCTGGAGGAGCTCTGAGATTCGACCGTTGACAGCTCGGAGAGGAAGCTTAGCAGCCAGACTCCCCCCTCGACTTCGGCTGAGAGACTGGGTAGACCAGGTTCCAGGGGCAGGTCCCTGCTGCTGCACAGGGCCCTGGACTGAACTCTGGGGCTAAAGAGACATATAAAATGGTTTAGGTGGCTGGCAGGAGAAATGGAAGCCAAAATAGGTTTAACTATTTTAATTACAAATTTAGTTACCGATGTGTGTCTTTTAATTAAAACTAAGTGCAGCATGAGGAAAACCTTAAAAACAGAATTAGGTTTAGGTTTAGCTATTTTTGTCTGATGAGTTTATAGTTTACAGCTGTTAAAGAGGGTGGACGTATGTTCATTTACATAGAATAAATATTTCTTCCTACCTTTCCATTAGGAGGAAGGCTGGAGCTCCGGCTGGATGTTTGGCTTAAAGACTTAGTAGAGAAGCTCAAAGTCTTGGTGCTGGAGGCAGACAGACTCCTGGCCTTGGGACTGCTGGTCATCAGCAGCTTACTAACTGCTGAGATCTTTGACTGACTGCTGGTCTTAGCTGGTGACTGTGGAGCACTGCTTGGACCAGTACTGCCACTGAAAAGGCTGCTGGTGTTTCCAGAAGAAGAAGATATTGATCCAGCACGGGTGAGGCTGCGTCCAGTGCGAGGCATGGTGCTATCACCCTTCACTCCTCCTCCCCCTCTAAGACTCTCACCTCTCTCTAAGGAAAAGCAGTCGTAGTGATGGGAACCACTGTGTGAGCTGTGGACTCGACCCAGAGAGTTGGTTCTGTTGGCAAGCTGCTCCAACTTGGCACTGAAAAGCCTACTACTGTCTATGCTGGAGCCTCTCTGTCGAGTTGCTCCTGCAGGGCCACATCCAGATACGCCTGCATCATCTGCCGAGTTCCCCTGTGATGAGACTCCATGACTGGTTTGCTGGAGAGGGCTGGCTGCCCTGTTCCGCTGGTCTAGACTGGACTTTCGTACAGGCGGCAGTGGTGGGATTCCCCCCTTTTTGTGAGAGAAAAAACCCTGTTTTCCATTTGATCCCCAGCGATCAAGTGTAGCACGGGGACTGCAGGGAGTTGAAGTGGTGACTCCAAGATTACGGTACTCGCTTCCATTGTCTAAGCCGTCATGGCGGTTGACACGGTGCCATCCGCGTGGAAGACTGGCTGTACGGTGGATATCTGGACTGTAAATGCTAGTCAGGCATTCACCTTGGGCAACAATAGCAACCATCTCACAACCATCCACCACTCGCTTAAAGGAGTCTGGCGATGAGACCACCTCACCTCCTGAACTGGAGCTACCACGATCCCCACTCCCAGCATTACCCTTATCTACTGAGTGGCTCTTTGAATGCTCTGTCTCCCTCTTCTCTAGTTTCCCTTCACACACAACCTCCCTGGACTTTCCCTCCTCTGTGCCACGTTTCAACCAGGGGTCTTCAAAATTCATCTCACTTGAAATAGAAGCTATAAATGCTGCATTGGATTTGACTGGATCTTTCATTAAGCTGGCCTTCGTAGGTGAGAGGATGGTGGATTCCTGGACGACCATGGGTTTGACAGTTGCACACGGGTAAATAGTGATGTTGCTCTTGAAAGGGGAAAGGTTACCAGGTCCTGCCAGAATTTGGATGTTAGTTTTAGCCATAGATGGAGGAAGTTTTCTCAGCCTGTCTTTAGTTGGAGTACCCTTATCACACAGGTTCTCTGACAGCACCAGTTCTCCTTCCAGACTTCCTCTTCTTGGGCTGCCACCACTTTCATAGCCACCCAGCCCCTCAACTCCAAAGCTCTGGTTGGGATCAGGATCAGCCAGTGCCTCCCCTTGTTGGCTCTGGGACTGGCTGAAGCTGTGGAGCGACTGATCAGCTTCACTGCCCATGCTCAGATCACTCACCCATGAAGAGATGGGTGAACCACAGTTTGACCTTGCTGTGGCTAAGGCTTCACCTTCTATCCGCAGCTTGGCCATTGCCACCTGAAACCAATCAAGTATGACATCTTGAAAACCAAAAGAGAATATAAGATTTGGCTGCTATGGTTTCAATAACGTCCAACCTGCTTTTTTTTTTTTTTAAAGCATGCAATTTCATACCGAATGATCTAAGTACCACTAACCTCTGCCATGGCAACAACGTCTGTAACCCCTGAAGATGCTGCAGGACCTGCAAGCATGTGATCCTCCACAGCTCCATCTAAAGCAGTACTGATAGGTTGAGAGCCTGTAACGAGGGCAGTTGCAGAGCCGCAGTCACTGTTGAAGCTAATGATGCTCACTGGACGACCGGCCAAGCCCTCATTCTCAATGAGAGCAGTAATGTCAAGGTCCTCCTCACCTCCAGTAACCACAGTGTACACCAGTTCATCCTCCCCAATTACAAGAGGTCCTGCAGATGCTGCCAGTCCCGAGACTCCAGGAGGAAAAGATAGAAAAGAGAGTAACCACAGTGTTTAGTTTAGTTTAGTTTTAGTTCAGTTATTCATAGTCCTTCCGTATAGACTGGTCAGCAAAAAAAAAAAGAAAAGTGGATAAACATCATTCAGTTACATGGCAGTGTTAATCTAGGAAACCTTGGGTCCATACATTCATGTGGTCAATACTCTGGCACAAACCACCCACATAATACTCCTGCAGACCAAGCACACCTCACATGCAAATGTCCGTGCCCGATGGCAGTAGCCTCCATAAAGGAAGGCAATGCACCCTGCTACTCAAGAACACCCTGTTTTCAAACTCTCCAGAACTAAACTGATCACTGAAACCCCTCGATGCAACTCCCAGGAGTCTTCTGCCAAAATCTCAGTGCCAGACACCATAGGGCATCCCCAGAGTCTTGATAGGGCAGAGCCATTTTGGCATGTGGGTTTAATATTGTGTCTTTTTACATTCACTTGGCAAGCGAAAGGTTGCTGTTTCGATTCCAGCTGGAGACACAAATCCCCTTTTTGGGGCTGCACAGGGAGGGCATCCGGTGTAAAACTCTGCCAAATCAAACATGCGGAGCTACCCACTGTGGCAACCCCTCGTGGCAATGGAGCAGCCGAAAGCAGCTTCTTTTATTGGCATACATTAAGGTACAGATCTGTCATTAAAATTGTAAGGGTTTGAATATTAACCACAACTTATTTTCTCACCACCTTTCCTTGTGTTTAAAAATAGCTGTGTTTTACTGAAACTTACCATCCTTGCTATCCAAAGGTATAGGTGGTACATCATCATCACAGAGTGTCTCAGCTGAGCCCAGGCTGGCAGATAAAGATGGAGTTGGCTCACGGACTTGTGGGCTCATGCCTGCAGGAGAAGTCCTGGACAGCAGGGACTCTGTGGAGGAACGACCGCTGTCTGCAGCTAAACTGTCTGCAAAATCAGAAACATCTGGCATTGCAATTTATTTTGTTTTCCAAGTGCAGGGAAATTGGCATCACACTGAGAAGACAAGTTCAAACCGGTGGTTATTATGCAGATAAACTGTGTCATGCTCAGGTGACTCAGCATGTGTCTTATATGCTTTCAGCATATATAAAACAGTCAAAGTATTACGTGAGGAGGAATTCACAGACCCAATAGCAAACCTTTTGTATGTTTACCTGGTGAGGAATGTGTACTGTCACCAGTATTTGTAAGACTTTTTGTAAAATAAATAAATAAAATAAAGAACCACATTCTTCTAATATAATCTCTAATATAATCTTTATTTGTCCAATTGGAGGGAACAAATTCACTTATTAGGTTTTTGTTTTTTCAGAATAGTGCCTCTAGTGTAGTGGTTTAAACTGTAGTTTATCGCTGATATTTTTATTTACAGTAGATGAATATGATGGGTGTTGACAGGTAGTTGAAATGGACTTTTACTCTTTAAGCTGTGAAATTATGTTTTCAAAGGAAAATATAGATTTAAACTGAAAGTTAAACTGAGATAAGAACATAAGAAAGGAAAAGGACTAAAAATGGGAAAGCATGAAGAATTATGAGTAATACCTATATATAAATTTAGTTGTCATAAATATTAACAATATATTTCAAAGTTTTAACATAATTCTAAAGCATACATGTGTAAAAAAGAAAAGAAAAAAGCATACTGTCTGAGGTCAAAGCATCCACGGCCTGGCCTTCCTGAGTGTTTGAGGATAGAGGCTGCATTGCTGGCATTACACCCTTTTGGGTATACACTTTACACCGCTGGGATGGGGAAGATGGAGGCCTGAGAAGGAACATAAAGATGAATTTGATTGTGAAAAATCACATTTTTAGTGCTCCACTTCTTACACATCAAGACTGATCATTATTAGAGGTATAGTACATAGAAGATGTTTGCCAGCAACTTTATGCTTCACTTTATGTGTTCACTTCACCTGTACTCTGAGGTTTTGGTCAGGCTGGCAATACCAAGGCGCGGTGATCCAAGAGGGCGTGCCTTCCCATCGGAATTGCCACCCACCACATTCAGACTCTCGCGACTGTGCAAATGAGAGACAATAAAAGAAACATCTTATCAATTAAACATATAATCATTTCTCAAAGGCTAATAGTAACATATGAAAAAGAGTACTGAACCTTAACCACCTGTTCTTACCTATCATGTAGGTGGGAACTCTTGGCTCTGTGCAATGGGTTAGAGGTGATGCTGCTGCTTCCTGTAATGCTTCTGGTACTCGTCACTGTTGGGCTACCAGAACTCTGAGTCAGGCTGTGGATCATTGTCTGGGCCAACTCTGCCTCCTCCACCACCTCCTTGATCTCCTGCAGCTGCTGGTCATTGGTCCTCCTCCTGGAGACCTGCACGGCACCTCCTACACCACATGCAGGTCCTAGAAATGTGGGACCCAAAGGGTGAGTTTCAGAGTTAACATACAAACATACATACATAAATCTTTTCCTGTTTTACCTGTTTTAGCTTCTTTATCCAACACAGCTGTAGGGGCTGGAGCAGGAGCAGCAGTGGAAACAGATGAAGATGCGCATGGCTCTTGTTTGACCCCTTGTTTGATAGCTGGAGCCTCTTCAAAGGGAAACTTTGCCACCTGCAAAAAAATAACGGTGATGGAGAAAAGAAGAGCAACAGACTATTATCAAAGGACGAATTCTTCACTTATGACACTTTTATTTCTAAATTACAGTACCCTGTTAATCATGACTTCAGTGGTGGTGGAGGAGAATAAAAAAGGTCACTTGAGCTGGTAACCTGTGCTGTCGGCATGCAAATATTGGTGTTCCATACAAATATTTTTACAATAAGGTAATTTGGGAAAAGTAATTTGATTGTGTTATTTCCTACCACAAATGGAAATACACGAGTATTGAAAGGGACAGAAAATTGCCACCACGAACAGCAGCTGTGACAATCAAAAGCCTGACATACAATGCAGGAAATGTTAAATAGATACAAACAGAACCTTTTTTTTTTTCTCTCATTTGAATAAATTCCCCAAAATAGCTATCAAACTTTCAATAGACCACCTATTACAAATCTCATCATACTATGTCATTCTATGCATATATAAGATTTTTCTTTGCGGGAATACAAACAAAAACAAGAGCAGAAAATGTTTTTTCACCTCCTCGCTGCCATCGATGCAGTCCAGTCTCTCCTGCAGCTCAGCAAACGTGTTGCACTTCAGGCATTCAGCTCCTTCCTCTGGGACAGGGGCCAGCGGCTGACCAAGTAGAGACTGGGAGGCCTGCGACAGGGGCTGAGAGGGAGCACTGGGCTGCTCGTCAGGCTGAGACTGCACCTGCCAGAGAAGATTTCTTTACCATAAATACTCTTCTAATGCTAACAGTCTAATAATAAATGCTAGTATTTTGAAATTACCTTGTTCTGTGCTCCAGTTGCCTGACTTTGGCTTTGTGTTTGATGCTGCTCTGAAGTTTTTCCTCGAAGTAATGCAGGAATAATTGGTACAAATTCTGGCGGTCCCTCATTGTCCGTTAGCTCTCTGTCTGACACAGCAGCTCCATTTGGACCCACATAGATCACTGTGTCACATGACTGCTCACTGCTGGAGTATTCGTCAGGGTCACTGGAGAGTCGCAGCAATGGAAGGTCAGAGTCAGGGTCACCACGATGATGGAAAGGTCGCAAGTGGGTCGGACGACGCATGCGACCCTCCTCGCAGGAGCTTTCTCCCCCAGAGGAGCTGGATGTGTATTGCTGAGGGGAGGTCAGATAATAAAGTGGAGGCAGAGAAGGGATGAAGCGATGAGAGAGAAAAGATTTCCTTTTTACATTTGCACAGTGTGATTTTTCTTTTTTTTTCCTTTTCCTTTTTAATTGACAGGTGAGAGACCAGAAAGATGGAGATGAGAGGATGACTCATACAGATTCTGGGCTAACAATGACCCAAGGCAAGTCACCCATCAGAATATAAGAACTTTCTTTCATTGCAGTTCAGTTTAATTTAATTCCTCATATCTAACTAGCATATTAGTATCGTGTGACATGAAATTTCTTCCTTATTTTTAGATCTCATCTTAACCGTTTTTTTCTTCTGCAGAACAATTTTGATACTCTCTGAGCACAAGAAGTGAAAGGTGAGAGATGTGTCAGCAGCAAATGGAGACAAGAAGATTAAACAAATGATTTCTTTATTTTATGAACTCTGCATAAGCAAGTCATTAACACAAATAAATAGTTTATAAACGCCCCAAATTAAAACACTAATGTGCAAGGTCAAGGCAATGAACGGGACCCAGACTGTGTGTTTCAGTGTAAGACTAACAGTCAATCAAGTCATTTATGTCTCCATCTGTTTAAGATATTTTACCTGAGACTTTACTTGTTATTATCTAGATCTCAATGTAATCTTAATGTACCAGAAGTTTTATATTATTTTAATGAAGCATAAAGGATTGAATAAAACTCACCACTGTGACTTTAGTTTTCTTCTTTTTCATACGGAGCACCCGGGAAGCAATCTGAATGGTAGAGAGGGTTTCTGAGAAATCTCTAGGTGAGGCAGAGATGTGAGCAATCATGGTGGTCCGGCAGTTCATGTTGCCTAGCGACTCCCTTAGCAACATGGTCAGCTTGCTGTCCCTGGTTACAAATATACACCGAGATGTGAGCACTGAAGACACGTTGGAAATGCACACAGTCACTTAAAGGTGTGACAAAACTGGTATGCTTTGATAAAAGGTTATTAATAACTCCTCTTGGTCAGGTACAGTATTTTCCACAAGTTAACAAGTCTGGAATCATGGCACAAAACAAGACTAACATGAGATTTAAAAAGGAAAATTACTTATTATTTTTTATTAATAATGCAAAAACACACAAACAGTTGCTAATTTGGATTAAAGCTCAGACTCTTGAAGGGACAGTCCATCTATTAAATATTTGTCCTCTTTCCTATCGGTGTCTGCCTTCTCTTGAATATAAGAACCACATGGTACTTATCTGTCAGTGTTACACACACCAAAAAATGAATCTGAAAAACTCAGCTAAAATCAATAATGATGTGGTGACTCCAAAGTATCTACAAACCTTGTTGTGAAGAGTTTCATGTGGGAACAATTTTCTTTCTTTTCTCTCCCAGTGTGTTTGCGTGCCAGTACTGCATGTCTGCTCTCTCCAGTAGTTAGTGATTTGTCCTTGGTGTTCTGTTGTGCTCTTCTTTGTTATCTTATTTTTTCCCTTAATCCCAACCAGTCATAACAGATCACTACCCCTCTTTGAGCCTGGTACTGCTGCAGGTCTCTTCCTGTTAAAAGGGAGTTCTTCCTTCCTGCTGTCACCAAGTGCTGCTCGTAGAGCCTCGTCTGATTGTTGGTTTTCTCTCTAAAATTCTAGGGTTTTTAACCTCGCAATGTAAAGCTCCGAGGGAGATGCCATAAAGATCTGTCTCCACAAACAGTGATATTTTGCATTGTCAGTGTCTGTTTTCTACACTGTAAACCCAGATAAGTTGAATCTACTTAAAAAAAAAAAAAGTAACTCGTTGCCTTAAATTTTTTAAGTAGTGAAGCAGTTGAGTAAGTGCAGTGGACGATGTTCAGTGTACTTGAGACCCTTTTGGAATGGAATGGAAGATCTAAGTTGAATGTACTGATAACAGAGTTTAAGTAACTGAAGATCACCACCCATTTGTTTAACTAAGCTTGTTAAGTAAGCACTACTCCATTACCAATTGAACTAAATTGTATGTTCTAATTGACCAAACTTATCTTTTATAGTTCGTGAAAAATTAAAATGGCTTTTAATCAATGAATTCCCCTGTCCTTTTCATGGTCGTGGGGGGGGTGGGGGCTGGAGCCTATCCCAGCTGATGAGGCTGTAAGATGCAGAGTACACCCTGTACAGGTCACTAGCCTGTTGCAGGGCTAACACAGAGAGAGGCAGACAACCATTCACACCCGGGGGCAATTTAGAGTGATCAATTAACCTAACCCCAATAACAGCTTGTCTTTGGATTGTGGGAAGAAACCCACGCAGACACAGGGAGAACATGCAAACTCCACAGCAAGAGGCCCAGGCCAAGGTGGAATTGAATCCAGATTATTGGATAGTTATTCTAGCTGTGAGGCAGCAGTGCTAACCCCCACACCACCATGCTGCCCAGTAACAAAGATACTTTTTACGATGTTGAACTGTGTCTGTTTAAATTTGTAAATAAACAAGTATGATAAAACTCAGCCCTGCTGAACACTGATACATTAACATTTACAAATAACATTTGTCCATGGAACAATAAAAAAACTGTACAAGTAGAGAACCAGAGGGTGAACAAAAACCAAACATCTACTATTTCAAACTCCACTCAGCGAGAGGCCTGGGCCAAGGGGGAATTGAACCTAGACCTTCTGGATATCATTCTAGCTGTATGGCAGCACTGCAAACCACCATGCCACCATGCTGCTGCTTATTAATCCAGTCTGTTAAAACTAGTAGAAACTAGATTTTTAGCAGGTGCAAAACCTGATGATATTAAGTTGTTTGAACTCGAACACATAATTACAATAAAATAGACCATCAAAAAGTACAGTCTACTCATCATTAACAAGTAATGTTCACATTGTAGGCAATTTTAAGTAATATGAACTTAATATTTTTAAGTCAAATCAAAATCTGGGTTTACAGTGTATATAAATCCTATGAATCTCAATATGGATAGTGCATAAAGTCCTCAACACACAACTTTCCTTCACCACTACACTTCCAGCGGTCTTAGTCGAAAATAGTTTTACCTATGGAACCATGCAGCGCATGTCATTGTCACTTTTTTCTTACCAGTCAATCAAAATGAAGGTGATGAAGGACTTAGAATGTCAACACTTTCAATAATGGTGGGAAAGAAACTGATCCTGGTAGTTCTAATAACAAAAAACAACAGCCCTGTAATGTTGCAAAAATAAATGTTTTCTGCTCTGACAATTAGCTCACTGGGGCTTCCAGTTCAAAAACCAGAATTTGTGGACACAGAGGCTTAATGTTTAAATCCTGTCACATTATCCAGAGTGCATGTTTCACTCTGGACAGTAATACAGTTGATGGGTTTGGTAGAAAGAAAATAGATCCTACATTAAACTGCTTACAACAAGGTTTGTAGATTTTCTTTTTAGAATTATTATCATTATTATTATTATATTTCTGGAAGGAGGCACTGCTGCTGAGTTTGTCAAATACATTGTTCTGGCGATTTGAGCACTACAATATGAGTCCCATCTAGTTTCATTATATTTGAGAGAAGGCAAGTATTTTGACAGCTAATATCCAAAATTGTGCAACTCACCACAAAGCAATCTAAATGGATAAACAGAGAGGCAGATAAACAACACTTCAGACCAGAAGTAAAATATGTACATTTGATTTTGGGAGTGAACAATCCCTTTAAAAGAGGCACTTGGGGTATGATAAAGTTTAATATTGGGAGATGGTCTATCTCCCAGAGAGATTAAATGAGCAGATGGGAGAGTAAAACTAGGCTGTGTGTTTAAGAAAAGACTTTCTCCTGGGTGGGCTACTGCAATCATTCATAGCCGTTTGTGTGTGCTGAGGCCTGCAGGCTGACAGTGAGTACAGCTCCTCTGTGGCTCGATACCTCATGCTGCTGTCCCCCTTTTCTAAAAACACAGCCTGCAGTCAAGTCTCGCACACGTATGTGTACATTCACATGCGTGTACATACACAAAGTACGTACGCACTCCTATCTGACCTCCTCCTTTTTTTCCATTATTGCTCTCTTCTTCTCTTTTCTTATTTCTCAGTTTGCTGCCTCAGGCTTCAACAAATTCTCCCCTCTCTCTCTCTTTCGAGTTATCGCTCTGCATCTCTCCCTGAGATTAATGTAGGTAAACTCATGACTCATGAAGTATTCATTTGGATGTTAATTTAAGTGCTGGGGATGTTGGATTGGGTCTTACCTATCAGCCTGTGCTAGATTTATTACGAGCTTTATCGAGGAGGAACGGTGTATATGTAATATGACACTCTGTGATCTAAATTCCTAGAACATCACTGTTTCAGAAAATTTATATTAGGTACTGAAGAAGCAGCAGTGTGGCACAGCTTTGCTCACAGAAACATACTGAAGTAAGAAACTGAAACAATCTAGATTTCTAGTGTCAAATTAGATTTTGGTGTGAAGAAAAAAGTGCCCTTCAAGACATCAGTGGGAAAGAGAAAACATTTTTTGGACAAGAAGTTGTGCGGCATCCTCAATGAGAAAAGTGAATGTTAAGAAAATGTTTTAAGGATCTTTTTAAGGAATGCTGTGACTGAAACATGTGTTTTTCAAGACATTTGACTGCTGAATCATGTTGAAATCCTTGGATTCTTCCACAAGCCTATGCTGGTTGAACAATCTGAATCTTTTTGTGAACTGGGAAGCTACAAAGTCCAAAAGTGTACTGATAAATGGTAGATTCACTGGTTACCTAGCAACAGTACTTGAACAGGACAGGGATTATGAAAACAGGATGGGACCCTATCCTGGAAGCAGTGAAGCATTGCAAGACAGGCTCAGCAACTATGATGAAAGAAAATGAGCAGAGGACTCAACCTGACTTTAAGCACATTTTTGGTTTTGCATTTTACTCCAATATTTTTCACATCAAAGGAAACAGTCTGTTATATGATTGCTTTGGTTTCTAGGGATGAGAAAGGTGATAGGACATTTGGTTGATCCACCAGTTTGATTGTGGGTGAAATACACTGATCAGACACAACACTGAAACTAGACAGAGGTGAAGTAAATTACATTCTGCTGGAGAACCTTGGGATCTGGCAGCAGTGTCCATCAGTGAGGCAATGCAACTCACCACACCACTAAA
This sequence comes from Archocentrus centrarchus, assembly GCF_007364275.1. Lineage (NCBI taxonomy): Eukaryota > Metazoa > Chordata > Actinopteri > Cichliformes > Cichlidae > Archocentrus > Archocentrus centrarchus. Next base: position 22,118,343 of record NC_044348.1, read on the forward strand.
AGTGCTCAGGACCAACACATGGAAAATGACAGAGAAATGTCCCAATTTAATCAAACATCAGAGGGGAGGTGCCAGCTGGAACAAGTCCACAGAGACCTCACCCTGCAACCCACAGGACCCACAGCTAAGATCTTGGTGGCTAACAAACCGGACCATAGACTGTATAAAAAGACAGACCTAGCTTCTGGACTGAAAAGTAAAGCCAATGCAGAAGTGCCTAAGGGCCAGCAGGTGGGAGCTCCTGTGATTTAAAGAAAAGGTCAGACTATGAAGAAGTCTAGGTGTAAATGGTTCTTTGGTTCCTTTGTCTATGACCTCAGTTAGCACTTTCATGATAAGTCTATGCTCTGAAACACTTGTTTGAAGTCTTACTGAGTGCAATAATGTTTTTTTTCTTTTGTAAATTGTGATCTCCACTGAAGTGAAAAGTTCAGGGCTGCAGGCTCATCACCTCTGCTTTCAAAGCACCACAATAACAATTATTAAAAACGCTCTGCTCAAGGCTTCACCTCAATAAACAGTGGGTGATGTCGTGATGGCTATGTTCATCTTTTACATACAGTCTATGCACAGGACACCACCAGAGGTACTGACTCTATGTGTCAAGCAGTTTCAATGGCACCAGGGGGACATGTGCAGTGTTAGGAAAGTGGTTTTAAAGTTGCTGCTGATCAGTGGATCACTATATTATTCTGTGCAGACATTTATGATCCCGAGATTAATAACCCTCATGATCCCCTGACATTTCCTGGAGCACAAACATGAGGTTGACATTTTTGGTTTCAGTCCAAGCAGCACAAGGATTAATCCTTAATGACTTTTGTGATCCCTTGACTTTTCCTGTACTACCACAATCAGGTCAAAAATTTATATGTGTTGGTGTTTCATGTTCCTCACAGAACAATTTGTATTAATTAGGATAACTTAATCTAATTGCAGTAACCTAACTGGTTTGTCCAATATGTTTTTGTTTTTTTTTATTTTGTTTTATTAATAGATACTTTCAAAACTAATGGTATTTCCATCAGAATACTAACATGTTACAACAAGATGTACATTAAATATCCTCCATCAGTCCAACTTCAACAGTCTCAGACTTACTCTTAGTTCTTGGATATTTAAAAAAGTGGCAGGAGCACAGCATGGATTGTTAAACCAGTCAAATCCCATCCCACTCCAACAGGAGTCTGAGTCACCAGTGCCAAACCAAACTCAGCAAAGCTGTGCTTACAGCTTCAATGCTAAGTAGCAGGTTGTTTTGCAATGTAAATGCAAAAGCTGGTGATTAAATTAACCCAGCACGGAGCACAGAGCTACAGAGCCTTAAGCAGAGTGGAAGAGCAGAAGGGAGGGAAGTAGAGAGAAATCAGAAAAAGGAGAAAGGAGGGCATTTTACAGTTTCATATCCCGTCTCCTTACTGCCAGAACAGGAGTACACACCACTTCAACAGTTATGATTTATTTTCCTCTGGTTCAAGTATTTTTATTTTCAAACAGTTTCTTCTGGCTAGAGTTACTGGCTCTCTCATCTTTGCTTCTATCCCTCTCCTTTGCTGTCACTGGCAGTCAGTTAACCAACAAAATGAATGTGATGAATATGTAACAGCAGCTGTTGTTGTTTATGACATTAAGTCCCCCAAACCTGAAGCAACTTATGAAATCTGCCATTTGCTTTCCTTCCCTCTTTGCCTCTAACTTCAAGATTCTCCTTTCCACCTCAGCCTAACGTTCATTCTTCTCAACATTTTATTTTGTTAATTTGGTCCCACATTCTCCTCTTAGATTTATGCATCAGCTTTTTCTCTCACTTTAATCAAAACATCTTAGCACTCCTCCGCTCTCCTAACGCACACACTAACGTACTTGTATGGGATGTGTTTGCTCCCATTGACCAGGGCCAGAATCACATTGCCGAGGGCAGATAGAGAAAGGCACAGCGGAGCCGAGCTGGGTGAAGAGTTCTCCCTGCTTTTCCCACCACCTCCTCCTCCGAGTACTTTAACATCACAGCTGCCCAGATCCAGCAGGTGGAGGCGACTGCGACCTCCTGACACTAGAAGAAAAGAAAAGAAATGGGTCAAGAATGAAGGAGGAAAGACACAACGTGTTGGGTAAAATTACAAAGCACAGATCAATGGATTTGTTCACTTTTGTTTCTTGCAAAATGACAACTTAGAGATGTTAATACAGTATACTCTATCTGTATAAAAATATACTGAACAGCAGTAAGTTAGCATACAGATACAGTACTGTGAAAAAGTATTATGATATCATTTATTAAGGTAAAAAAAAAAATCTATTCAAACCCACCTGGCCCCATGTGAAAAAGTAATCTCATTTACTCGGGTTCTTGTTCTCTAATTTTAAAATTTATTTGATAATCTGAAGCATGTAAGTGTGACAAATAGGCATAAAACTGCAATATTCGTAGCACTGTATCTTTACACTATAGCAAGAATTCCTGCTGTAAAACAGATGATCCTCTCACAACAATTATTCTTAAGCATTCACATTTCTCTCATACACAAATAGATGCACACACATTTCTGTTTCTTTCATACACAATCAGACCATATCAGGCATATCAATAAGGCCATAATCAGACATATTTTGGTCAAACATCACTCACAGTCACAAACAAAAACACTCATATGCTTTATGCATTCTGACTTGGTTATTCATCGAGACAAAAACAGCTGTTGGATACGACTGTGAATTAAACAGAACATATCTAGGGATCAGACATTCAATAAAAGATATGTGTACATCTCTGTTGCTATAGCCAGCTCCCTGTTTATTTGTAGCAACCATAATAGGGAGCATTTAGATCGATCTGCATATTGATCTGTCCCTCATTGTTCACACTCACTGCCTGCTTTGGGCTCCAGTGTTCTGCAATGTATTCATAACAAACAGTATGTTTGTATCTGTTTCTATTCTACTGTGATTATCAGAGTCACAGCAAACAATCTGTGACATTTTAATGCACAGAAGAATACATTAACTGCAATGGATGAATTGGGAGCAACTCTGGGTTCAGTATCCTGCCCAATAATACTGTAGCATGCAGACTGGAGCAGTCAGGGATTGAACCACCAACCTTCCTATTAGCAGATGACCTGTGCTACCCCATGAGCCATAGCCACCCCAATAAATTCAATAAGGAAGCTGTAATTATCTGCCTGCTTTCTTGGGTGTTTGGCTATTAAGCTATTCTTTACATCACTTCCTCTTTCCCACACTGTCAAACTTAATACTGATTTCATTTCACTAGTCCAATCATTTTTTCTGCCTGCCTTCTGCAAACAAATCAGCGTCCATTCTGCATGCTTTACCTCTCTTCTGTCATTCTACCTTTCATGCAACATGCCTCTTCCCCATCTCCACCTCACTCCATCTTCATCTTCACCACAGACCAGTGTCTAGTCTCCCAAGGGTCCTGTTATAACACCGCCATTCTGCTATGATGGGTCATCAGACTCTAATCGCCAAGTAGCTTAATTGAATTCTGTATCTCAATAAATCATTATCAGTTCTTCCAAAGGATCTCTCTTTATTGAAATAGTTAATTGTTGCTACTGAAACATTTAATGTTGCACCAGTAATAACAGTCAGGAATATGAGAGTTTAAGCAAACAGTACTTACTTCCTCCTTTGCCTGTCTTTTCCATGCGATACTGGTATATGTGTAATGTAAAGAGCATATGTGAATTCCTGTGCTCTTCTTCTGTGGTGTTGGGGCGTTGGCTACTGTGGCGAGCTGCTATAGCTGCATCCAGGAACCAGGCTGCCTTTTCTGGTGTTGGAGCACGGAGCTCAGACTGGTTCTGCAGCTGGGAAGTGTTTGGGGAGAAGAGAAAAAAAAAAAAGCGTATGACTATTGAACTTTTATAGACGTGATAAGGAAGCAGCAGTGAGTAGCTAGAGGACAGACAGTCAGACAGGCGGAAAGATACCACTTCACCTTAGCCTGAGGGATTCGATTTACCAAGGGAAAAGTGTTTAAACACTGATAATATTGTGTACTATGAGGATTCAGCGTGCCGGCGGACTGATTGGCATATTTTTAATAAATCATTTCTAATTTGTCTGCAGGTATGTGAGAAATAGAGGGAAGCAGACGTGAGTAATAGAGAGACAAAGAGAGAGAGCGAGAGTGTGTGTGTGTGTGTGTGCGCGTGTGTGAGTCGTACTGCGGGATATCATTACTGATGAGATTATGTCAGATTAGTTAAGGATTACACAGATGTGTTTGTATCAGACCCTCTAATCCTATAAACATACAGTATGACTACACACACACACACACACACACACACACACACACACACAGCTGCTAACTCGTTGCTGCTCATTTGTTTTAAGTGTTCTTTTTACATTCACACACTATTGAGACTACCGCTGCACACATACCTGCAAATGATGTTAATAACGGCAATGAGATTTTTAGTCATGTAAGTTGCCTTTTGTTTTCTGAATCTTAGCCATCAAAGGAGTTTGTTTAGCAGGCAGTAATTTTGAAAAGTCACTTAAAAAAAACAAAAGTTTGAATACATAATAAGCCTTTTGAGAGCTCTAGTTAGTTTTCCAGTTTTGTTCTTGTCAAGTGTTTTTCTGTTGACATCGTTGTCTCAATCAGATGAATTAATCATCCAACTGTTTCTGGATCAACTCTTGAAAAATATCTCAATTTTACATTTTTGGATAAAAACAGGATGCTGTACACCAGTGCCTCTCGGCCTTTTTCATCTGATGTACCCCCACAGTAGTATCAGATGGACTCGAGAACCCTTACATCAACAACACCTGCCAAATTCATGCATATAAAACTCATTTTTAAACATTTATCACTTAAGGTTAGTTAGCTGTTAACTGTCCACAGCTATTAAATGTAAATGTAAAAGATCTCATCTCCTCCGAGGTGAGTGTCTATGTGTTCACATACTAGCTAAGACTGCAGACTACTATTTGAGACAAAAAAGCAAAGGAAAGGACATTTATACAGAGCCTGGATCTGTTCATACACACCATCAGGTTTAAATCTACAGGCACCAAGTAACATAAACCAGTTCCACAGTCACCTGTGGTGTGTCTAATTGCATTTTCGTGCATGTGTACCTGCATGCCACAGATGGGGTCCTCACACAGGTAGACCCCAGGTGACTGCCCATCCTGTAAGCTGCCTGTGGCCACTTCAGACAGCAAGTCCTTAAGGTTCTCCTCTTTCCCCCAAACCTATGCAAAAACAAACATTATTTTATGACTAGCAGCTTCCTTATTTTATTTTCTCAGGTTTTGAAACATTTCTCTACGACTAAATCAGGCCAGAAGCATCTGAAATTAAAAATTTACTTCTCTAAGAGAAGACAAGTTACTAAAGACAGTTGACAGCTACTGCCACTACTATTTAGAAGAGATTCCTAGTTCCCTGCTTTGTCAAATGTCTGCATCAGTAATGGCACTCGTTTTTCTCTGCAGGGAATGTTTCAAATTGAGGTTTCATTACTACCACTGACCTCGACAGCAGAGACGCGGACAGAGAAGCGTGCTCCAGTTTTCTCCTTCCTCTCATTGATGAGCTTAAACAACCAGGAAATGGCACAAGGGATTATACCCAGAGTCTGAAGCGAGTCATCACGGCCAATCATTGTGTAAGATTTACCTGAATGAGAAACCCAGAAAGACAAGGTTGAACAGAAAAAAAAAAAAAAATCTAAGAAACACAACATCAACAGAGATACACTCCCAGGGGAAAGAAAATTATAAATAGATGTGTGTGTGAAATGCATGTGTCTGTCCCTTTCAGTCACAAGATGATGATTATCCCCTTCCCACACCTGCTCTGTCTGTCAGAAGTTGGAGATCAAACACACACCTAAACAAACCCATATGTCACCCCTAACAATCACACCGATGCGAACACTTGCGCGAAAGACAGACAACATCAAAAGCCCGACTCCTGTGATTCAGAGTAGAGAAATGTGTCTGATTTGTTCTGAGAAAGGATGGAGGGGAAGTTGTCATCTACAATGTAATTTTACATTGTTCCTGCACTCAGTGTTTCCTGCAGCATCTAGACCTACTGTCAGAGCAAAGATGCATTTCATGATTTGTCCCAAAAATGTGCAAGAAATTAAACAAAGAGAGTTGTATTAAGTGTCAGAAAGACTTTGCCATTGTAGTAGTATTTCTAAAAGATTACATTTTTTTAAAATCTCACAGTGCCCAGTTTTCTAGATAAAGTACTGTTAAATGAATGTTAAAGAATATATTAAATGTTGCTATCGGCTATATTAAAAGAGCTCCTTTAAAGCAACACTGGGCCATTTACTTAGATTTACTGGATTTACCAGTTGATTTCTTTTCATTTAACAAATCAGATGGATTCCCTCAGTCTTAATGGCTCTGCATAATGCTGCTACTATAACCACAGAGCACTTGAACAACCCATCCTTTCTCTTTTTTGCCTTTAAGGCCTGCGTGGAAGTGACAGAGTGCACATTAAAGCACGCATCTGTGCGAGGCTCTACAGTGCTTCCTTCTGTTCTGACTTCTGAAGACTGCCAGATTATGGCCATATAGCAACATACTGCATGTGTATCCACGTCTGTGTGGTTTATGTATATTTCTGTGAATTGGTCTCATCAGGCTGAGTTACCCATGTTTTCAGAGCAAAAGTGAACGAGGTGAAGGTGAGAGGGAACAAGGCAGCACTGTTTCAGGAGTTCAAAGACATGCACACATAAGCTCACAGAGACACACAGTCTTCATTACTAAAAGACGGCCACTAGTCTAATACCGATACAAAATCTATCAGACATGACTCAAAGCAAGAGGATTCAATTCCTGAAGTTCATCCATTTGTTCAGGATCATTTGGACTTTTATTTAATTTTTCCTTTTTAATTAATTCCTTTTTGCTTGTTGTGAAGATGTGCACGAGTGTGTAGTAGACTTGCCTCCACCAGAATCCCCATATATGTCTACAGCCAAGGGCCACAGAGCCGAAGATAAATGCTCGTTGTGTTACTTTCCCCATTTTAATTACTAAAAAAGGTAATGCCACTATAATGCAGTCTCATTAAAATCCATGGCCTCAGGTGAGCTAGATCACAAAGAATTATCTCATCTGCTGCTACAGCAGCAGCCGTTTAAACAGGTATAAGCGAGGTCATGGCATTAATATAACAGTAAAATTGATTGAGAAATTGATTTCAATCAAATAAAAGAGCTCGCAGTATTATTAACATAATCAAACACCGGCAATAAGAAGGCATGCTAGGGATATTAGCTTCAGTCGTAGTCATATTACACAGAATGAAACATAAGCAGCATAAATCATGAGACAGTCTGTATTTTGTGTGTCAGTCTTTTACAGCTGAATAAAAATATGTATTCATGTTAAAATGGCAAACATGGATCTAGACAGGCTGTCAGATGCACCATGTTCTTTCTGTCTTGGGAGTGTGGCCATTATGTGTGCATCTGTTTGATTGATCTGTCCTGTGTGCATCTAAAAAGCAAGTTCTGCTCTCTGTCCACTCTGTAAGATTTTTGTTGTGCCTACTGCAATTTGGGTCTTATTTTTGTATTTGGCTATCATTCCTATTCCCATGCTGGTTGTGTACACAATAGTTGTGTTTCCCGGTACAATAAGGGATTCTTACCAATATTTTGTGTGTGCTTAAAGTTATTTTATTGGTTAGGATACTGAGCCACCAGGAACAGTGATGGGCTGCTCAAAGACTTTTGCATAGTGGCCACTCTTATGTTCCCCATAAACAAAAAGTGTCTCAAGATGTAAGAAGAACTACAAGAAGAACAATGATGAATATATTTTTTAGAACCCTGAAAATGTTTCGAGATGACATTTTGTATAGTCTGATCTACTCGTGTGTGCAAAGAGAAAACAGAAAGTCAGCAGCTCATAGTCTCAGCCACAACCTGAAGACAACTGTGACGTTCCATCAAATCTGTTTAAACACCTGACTTTTTAAAGTGTCTATGACTTCATGTTTTTTAATTGGAACACTACTAGCTTCCACAAAGTAGTGTTAATCTTCCTACAGTCTGTAAAAGACAGTCACAATTCTGCTTATGCCATATTCGCAGCAATAGTGCTAATCAGTTACCAGCACTCATATTAACACCTCCTCACCAAGTTTTATCAAATACAGCTGCATCCTTTTTACATAATCACGCTGATTGACAGATAAGCAAATGAGAATGGTTTGAGTTGAGTTGACTTTGTCTTCAGGTTTGGCACGACTTTGCTTCACAACAACCGAATAGTGGTTTGCATGTTGATTTTTGAATTAAAGTCCATAAAGTGAGTCTCCCAGGCAAACTGTCACATTTCTGCTGTCGTCATGTTCCACAGTTCAGGGAGACTTCGAAATTCTAGCTGAAGGATCACAAACTGAGAACGGGTAATGCTGCTTGTGTTTACAAGGATAAACACAGCAGGGGCTGACCCACAGTTGATGAACCTGTGTGTGTGTGTGTGTGTTTGTGGTGGGTCTTTGTTTGTCTCAGTGCATGTCTGGGATCAGACATGTTGCAGTATGCAGTAAGGGGCCTTGACCCTTTTTAAGAGAGCTTCTCTGACAACCAGCTTCAGAAGGATTAGAGGGAGAAAAGGGAAGACAGAAACAGAGACAGAGCAGACTGAGAATGCTTTCAGCTTCAGCAGACACTAATCCTCTTCTTTCTCCCTCTGATAGATAAGGGTTAGTGGAGCGACGGCCAAGTGAAGGGCCGACACACTGATGGTCACACACACTAAAGAAGACTCACAAGACAAGCTCTGATTTTGCATTTTTTGCGTGCGTGCGTGTGTCCAAGACTTTTACCCAGCTTGGAGTGTCCAAAGCAGAAGACACAGCCATCTGCTCCGTTCACCACCGACTGAATAACTTCAGCAACTGTTCCCGCGCACACCTCCGCCTAACATCGGGAGACAGAGGAATAAACAGAGTCAAGTAAATCAGAAATACATTAAAGTATAGATACACATGATTCACACTGGCACTAGAGCTAAACTTTTCCTGGTTTTAAAATAATATCAGACCACTGGTGTGATGGGTACAGTATCTTCCTCGTTATTGTCAGTAATACTGTATTCTGGTTTTATAGATGTCTTCAAGAACCAGCTGCTTTTTTAGCTAATCTTAACATAAAGACTGTATCCAAGGCGACACAGCTAGCTTGGATCTATACAATGTACACATACTAACCAAGCAGCGGCCTTTGAGGCAAAAAAAATAAAGCTAATGTGGAAGTTGAAAAATTTTAGTCAATCCCCATAGATGACTGCTTTTTTCTTCATTTCTTTCAGCTGGTCCCTTTAGGGGTCCCCACAGCAGATCATCTGCGTCCATCTTACTGTATTCCTAGCACCCTCTTCTGTCACACCAACCCTCTGCATGTCTTCCTTTGCTTGCTTACATCCATGAATCTTCTCTGTGGTCCTCCATTTTTCCTCCTTCCTGGCAGTTCCATCTTCAACAGCCTTTGTCCGGTATATCTACTATCCTTGCTCTGCACACGTCCAAACCATCTCAACCTTGCCTCTCCAATTTGGTCTCCACAGCTTTCAACCTGAGCTGTCCCTCTGACACACACATTTTGAATCTTGCCCATCCTGGTCAGCCTGACTTCCTGTCTTTTTGTCAACACCACTGTATCCAAACCATACATCACAGCAGGTCTCACTACCATCTTGTAAACCTTCCCTTTCACTCTTGCTGCTATCCTTCTGTCACAAATCACCCCTGATACTCATCTCCATTGCTTTGGATGGTTGACCACAGATATTTAAACTCATTCAGCTTCACTACCTGTACTCGTTGCAGCTTCAGCTTTCAGTCTGCGTAGACTCCCCTGTTAAAATCCACAACTAAAGTCATGATAGTAACGTGTTTACAGCCTAGTACAAAAAACTGCTTTGGGTCTCTATAGTTAATTTTCACCCTCAAAAGAACTACCACTAAGGGCAGCTGTTTGCAGGCTTCATTTTAGACCTCTCTACCATGTTTGTGGTTTTGATACTTTTTGGAACATTTGTAATGAAAGGATCTGACAAATAACATGGCTGCTATGCCTGTCCAAGAAGTTTGTAATCCAGTTTTGGAGAAGAAATCTCTATTTTATTATAATCGATATGTGTGTCTTTGCATTGCAACCATAACTGTTATGTAGCTTGCTAGCCAAGCTTGCTACCTACTTGTTGTTTCCCTTCTTGCTTAATGTTTCCCTTATTTGTAATCATTTTAACAGAACCTTGTCTTGCAAAGTTTTATATCAAAAACTCCTTTCTCTGACCTGTGATGCATCAGGAGGGAAGGCTGCATCAAAGGTGAACATCTTTGGTGGGACCTGATTTGCTCCGGCCCGTTTCTGAGAGGCAGCACTTTGTGTCTGATTTGCTGAAGGGTCCATGATGGTGATTTGTTTCTTCCTGGGATCCACTTTGAGAAAGGAACTGGACTCAGCTGCATCAGACTGAGACACCGGGCAAACTCGCACCATCACTTTCACCTGAGGGTAAGACAGTTATAGAAAACAGATTTTCAGACAGCAGGCGAAAGGTAATTGCAAGATTATCATTATTTCTGATTCACACAGTATGTTCGGCTGTGCTTGTTTGTTTTGCAATCTTTCTGCAGGAATGGATTTCTTCTGATCCGACAAAAACAAGAAAGTCAATGGGGCACTCGAGCAAACAGCAGTGTTAAAGTATACACATACAGTTACACTTTGTGTGATGCTTTTTAAAACTTCGGCAATGTCTGTCCTCGTAGATCACTTGTCATGTGAAACATGAAACAGTCTGACAAGCTTTTCTGCTATGTTTTGGGTTCCTCTAATGCCGACTACCCATTGTTAAAGCACGAACACTTTTTTTCTCTAAAGAAATCTAACTGTGTCAAAACCATGAACAGACCTTATATGGATTTCTGTGAATGAATGTTGCTGGAAGACATCTTTCTTTATGTTAGCTAGAAATGACACAAAGCCACAAAACCAGAGTCACAAAATTCAGCTTTTTAGTTATGCACTTACACGAGTCTTCACACGCTCTCTCCCTCTCATCACCTTATTCACCCTAAGAGCTTCTACCTCCCTCATCCCTTCCCTCCTCCTCTACCTGTCACTCCTCCGTTATCTCTTTCTCCTTCTATCCCAAATCCCTTCCTTTTTTCTCTGTTCACACCTCTTCTCTACTTCCACTTCACTGCCACACATCAAAAGCCTGAATTGCAGGAATTCTATTTTAGCTTTCACTCCTCCTCTCGTTCTTCCTTTCCTCCCACTCCTGTCACAAACTGTTAGCAGCCGCAATTTGCCGCCTGGCAGCTGCCGTTGTTTTCTTTGATATCGGCGGCAGCAAAACGCCGCGTCATCGGATCTGAGTGAGCTCCAGAACATTTTAACATATAAACAGCCCTGTTCTCTGTTAGTAAAAGGTCTTTTCAAGTTTGAAATACTTTCCAGCAGTCTCTTGTTGCTCATCTTCTCATTCTCATTCTCATGCATGTGAATTTGGCTTTGTCTCTCTTTCTCATTTGATCTCTCGCTGACTATATTGCTCTCTGATTCAGTCCGTCTGTCGTCCTTCTTTCATGCCTGTCGCTAAATCTTTCTTCCTGTGAAGCAGCACAGGATTATCCAGAAGATTTACACCACACTTCTTTTCTGACAATTGGGAGAGAGGCTTGGTTGAAGCAGATGATTGGCAGCGGGTGTCAGGTGCTGTTATGACTCAGTCTTAACCACGCCAACTGTCTCAGGGGCTAATATGAGCCACCCTGATTATTAAATACATTTGATTTTTCACTGCAACACTGGATGTATTCTGAAGTGCGTGGGGAAAGCAATAAGTATTTAAGTCTGTTTATCTTTCGGAATAGGACTTGTTTGAGCATAGATTTCTTGCATTCTGCCATCCTTAATGTCTCATATCTATTCAAACAGCACAGATGCTTTGTGTCTGTGTTGTTGTTTTGACACAGAAATTATGTCTCAGTCAGTGGCAGATGCCTCCATTGTACTGTTAGTCCAACTTACCTTGAAGAAAAAAAACTATTTAGCTCAGATACAATCTGTTATATTAGTCTTAATGTTAAGTTTTGTTAAAGTGCATTTGCAGCCATTCTGTCAATAGTTATGTCAATAGATACAGTCACAGTATCAGAAATGTTAAAATCTTTGATATCAATTCAGAGTCAAAGGCTGACAGTTGAACCAAAATGGCATGAATATGGCAAACAACATGACAGATGAATTTAACAAATACCAGATCAGCTGATGACATTCAGAGCAGTGGATGACAGGCAGAAGACGTGACAGAAACTGCATACATTTATCATTAATTGGAGCCTCTAAGTTTCATTTGAGAAGCAGCTGCAGGTTCAGTCATGAATTGGATTCAAACCCTAAAACATGATGGGGCATCTAAGTGCACCATCTATGCCCCAATGCACAGTGGGATAGAATAGTTGCAGTTAGGTCTATGTGGACAGTTACCATTTTTTGTAACTTTGCCTGTCTATACCAGCACAGTGGATTTTAACATACAAGATGTGATTGAAGTACAGACTTTCAGCTGTAGATCCCAGCAAGGAAATACAAATGTAATGCATGAAGTACATGAAATGGGGCAGAGTGTACAAAGTATCTCTACAGCATACCTGTCAAGCTTTGTATTTAAAAATACGGGAAATTTTCTGCTGCTGAAAATAGAGGTCACTATATGACGTCATCGCTTAATTTGCAAAATTGTTTATTTGGATGTACTGTAGTTGCAATTGAGGCTGCAGAAGAGAAGAAAAACATCTTTGGAGAGACAAAAAGTGAAGAAAAAAAAACACCATAAATATGTTTAAAACTACAAATAAACTTTATGAAATAACTTAATAACTTTAATGCTTTGCCTAGACCCACATTACATAGATCAGTTTTGTCCCGTATTGTTTAATGTTAGAATATCAAATTTAATGAAAACACTGTGGGGTGAGACTGCTAGCTACATTCAACCCTCCTCCTTTATCTGGGCCTCTGTTGCCAGCTTGTGTAAGAAAACTCTCTGTCGGCTGTCTCAAAGGTTGATAAAGGCCAAAGCGAGGACCGGGGATGGGAGCGGAGGGAGCAGGTGGGCAGGCTCGGTGTTTAAGGTTCGGGGGTTGGAGGGTGGAGTTGAAGCGGAGGATTTCACTGTCGCTATATAAAAAAAACGCTTAACTTTATTTACACTGCTAAACTAAACCAGAGACATGTCACCGAACTCTGGGAAAAGGGCACACTGAGGTCCAGCTGTTTTTACGGGGTTGTTCCGGCGGTCGGCACGAACCTAGTGATAGTGACAATTCAGTTTGGAGCGGCACAGGAATGCTTTAAAAAATTTGAAAATTGAAAACTGAAAATACGGGAAAATAAAAATACGGGAATTTCCCGGCCAAAACGGGATACTTGACAGGTATGCTCTACAGGAACTATCATAAAGTGACAATTAGTGGGATAAAATCAATTACTGTGACATTATGACACTAAGTAAAAAATGTAAAAATCAGCAAACTCTGTTTTCATGTGTGTCATTCCCTGTCTCTTCTGAACAGATCTTATGTCTACAAGGCACAAAGGTGCAGGACAGATGAAAAAGACTACTGTGCTTCTGTGGCTCTGGTGAGGGAAAGAGGGAGCAGCAGCGAAATCATTTGTCTGTTTGTGCTCATTATCACAGATGAATCATCGTCAGAAGTGTGCTTCCAGTTAAATGCAGCCATGGGATTACGCATCACACAGTAATCCCAAAAACCTCCAACTCCTACTGCATTACTGTATTACCATTACTGTATTATTATTTTTGATTGAGATGCCAAGTTACAGTTATTTATTGCATTCCTGAACAGAAAAATGGGTTTTTATGCTTGATTAATTTCTGACTTCTCAGATTTCTAAAATATTTGTGTTTTTATGACAGGTGTTCTAATAAATTTGTTGAGCACTGTAATTGGAGGTCACTGGCTGGAAAAAAAGTGTTTAACAACTAAATTTCCCATGTAAAAATCTTCATCCATGCATTAACTGTGCTGCAAGATAATATCACAACTTAAGTATAGAAAGCTAATTTTCTGCCAAAGGAAATTATCTCTGCCTCTATTGTTTTAGCACTAATTATTTTCTATGGCATATTTCATGGCCCAGGGTAAAAGGGCTAAAAGTAATCAGAACAAAGTCATGTTAGATTAGAACAAACCCATCTTGAATGATAAGCGGTTTATTAAAAATAAAAGCACATTAACAGGCTTTCTCTCAGTTGCATCATCAAATGACAGCAGACCTTTTATGGTCGGTTCAATCACTTTTGTGAGTGTCTACAGAAGAGTGTGGGTGTTACCATCTTTCTCACATGAAGTTAATAGCACGTGTTTAATCTTAAAAGTCTATCTATAGGTAAGGGCGTGACGAGTGAGATACTGAATACAATAAATGTGTAGCCTTGATGACCCTATAGAGGCCGAGGGTACTGATTCTTAATGTTGGGTCAATGTTTGTGTCAAAAAAATAAAATAAAAAAATATCACAACATACCCATACCACAGCACACACACATTCATTCTCTTGCACACGGTCTTAGATTCCGTGCTAAGCCCTCTCCTGACCCCAATAAAAGAGCCCATCACATGAGTAAGAGCCTAGGGGGAAGGATTTCACCAACGCATGCTTTACAAGGCGTAACTCATAAAGTCTTCCCCCCTAAGAGCCCATTTTCTCCTCATGTCCAAGTGTGTGAAAGGTGTTTGTGCATGCATGTGTGTGTGACAGAGGTATAAGTGGTGCCATAATGCTGTTCCATGTATGTTTCCAAAATATCGAACGTGTAGGTGAAATCGCAAGGCTTGCACTGAGCGCCATTAACCTCAATTACCTTTTTTTCAAACCACCAAAGCTATTTGAAAAAAAGAATCGCTGCAGTGATGACCACCAAATAATAAAAGGGAAACTGACACGTCAACACAATTATACCACATTTAGGGGATAATGCTTTTTGTTCTGACTCAGGAATTGTAAAAACTAAAAATATACAGTAATATTTAAGGACAATTGTGCCACTGCGTTTAATTAAGCTTTCAATTACCTGTTTTATTTTTCATACACATTTGGGGTCAAAACTCTGTTTAAAGCATTAAATCTGAGTCAAGATATGCAGTGAAATCATGCGTCTGCGTGTTTTATAAAAACCCACACCCACAATAATCTCAGAGGATCCTTGGACTAGTTGCTCTGGTGAATCAATAAATGTGGTGCAGCCAATATGAGATTTGCAGGAGGAACACAAAGCTAATGGGCTCTTTGCTCTGTTTAATGAAAAAAGAAGGGAGAAAAGAAATATGTAGCCTGAGAGAGAAATGGGTCACTAATGACTCTCCAGACACTAACACGGCTGTCACAGTGCTCTCAAACTCTGTCCATCTCCCTCACTTCTCTTCTTTTCTCGCCTTAAATATTCTCTCCATCCTGCTCAGTCTGCCATCCACTCTCACAGGATATTCAACCATCTCCCATCTTCTGGGTCTCTTTCTATTCGAAAAAAAATAAATAAATCATGTTCAATATCTCTGTCAACCCACTCCATTTTCTCTTTGGCTCAGCTACCTTTTATCCTCATCTCCCTCTCTTTTCCTCACTACAGAAACTCTTCAATACTACTGTATGTTTGATTCACATTTTCAGCATAGAAAAGAAGAGGACATGTATGGTTTTCATTCATTTCATTTCTTTTTCCCCCCTAAAAACTGACCTCCACAGATCAGCCCGATCCTCCACTTTAGACGCTATGACAAAGTCTTTGAGCCAATTTAAGCGAAAGAATTAAACAACTAACCCTGAGCTGAGAAACCGTTGCTCGATAGCCTCCTTACAGCAGAGCTTCATTGCTATTGGCTGGAAAATCAATAAGAGACTGAGACTGAACTCTAATTGGCTCCCAAAGACTGCAGAAACACACATTTGTGCAAACGCATGTACAAAGAGAGAAATACAAATACCATATGGGAACAGAAAGTTCAGACTTCGGATCAATTCTAATTTTAACTAATTTATTCATTCAAGCTCAGCTCGCAGTATCATAAGATTCATGTTGGTTGTTCTCTGTTGGATGTACTGCTGAGATATTACAACCCTGAGGTTTGATATATACATAAATGAGCTCTACTGTACCAGAAACTGTGAAATAATGAAGCCGTTTAGTGCTTTGGTAACACATAATGACTTCTATGTTCACCTTTAGGCACTTCTGGAGCATTTTTTTATTTTTTTTATTTTTTCCCATGTACCTGCACCACAGGAACTAGGAACTGTCAAAGTTTATAGAATCCTGTTTTGGGGTACTTACTGTTGGACACAGCAGGACACTAACATCACTGTTTTAGTGATGTTAGTGTCCTGCTTTATTTATCTTATGCACAATAGCAACACAACAACATGATTATAATTTGTCAAACTGTAAAATGTAACTATTTTCGCTTGCGTTTCCTCTCATCTTACTACCTTGTTCATCCATACAGAGTAAAGTAAAGAAAATTACAACGACGAATCATCAAACACCTCACTGACTGTGTTACAAGTTGCAGATGAGTTCTCGCTGCTAGAAATTCTCCTTTTGGTTTGGGAATCTAGTATTGCAACACCACAACTGTCACAAGATCCAATTTTTAGAATACAATTTTCATAGCCAAACAAATCTACAATAGCAGTAATATCCCAGTATAATCTCTGGAGCTTGAAAAAAGGGCGACTGGACTCCTTTTTGTTTCTTGAAGATGTTTCACCTCTCATCTGAAAGGTTTCTTCTGAAGAAATGCAAATGTAAATGAAATGTAAATGCAGAGGATGGTCATATTCATATCAAATTTGTACTAATTTAATGTGTGATGATCATAAACATTCAATTCTTTCCCTGCACAGATTTTTTTCATTAGTTTGATCGCAGCAAACATGACTGAAATGATGATGTTATCTTGCAGGCCAAAACTAGCAAAAACTGAACTGTAGATGGATGTTGATGTTGTTTCCATTTATAAAAGAGGTCCAGTCAAGCAATACCAATCAGAAATTAAAGGGGTGTGTCTTTGTTTTGTTTAATCAACAACTAATTTGATCAGTAAATGGTTGTGGACAGCCACTCCTAAACTATTTTCTAAGTGTTGTAGAGATATTTGTCTAACAGATATATATATATATATATATATATAGATAGATATAGATAGATATAGATAGATAGAT
The DNA here is from genome assembly GCF_007364275.1 of Archocentrus centrarchus. NCBI lineage: Eukaryota > Metazoa > Chordata > Actinopteri > Cichliformes > Cichlidae > Archocentrus > Archocentrus centrarchus. The sequence goes on from NC_044348.1 coordinate 22,135,628, forward strand.
ATAGATAGATATAGATAGAGAGAGAGAGAGAGAGAGAGAGAGAGAGAGAGACACTCACACACACACACACACACACACACACACTTACACAAAGTATCTACATACATGACTGCAGTCTTGCACACATGTCCCCAACAAAACTACCTACCACCAGTTTTACCTTGCACATGTAAAGCTCTGCATGGTTGTGTTTTTAATCTTTACTGAACCAGGAAAAAAATCCTTTGCCAGAATAGGCAGCATGTTTTTTGATGGCAAGAGAAATTATAGCTTACGGAAAAAACCCACAGAAGCATGGGGAGAACATGTAATCTTCACACAGAAGAAAACTCAAATGCTCTTGCTGTGAGGCAACAGTGCTAACTACTGAGTGTAATGTAGACAGAAAGAGAAAAAAAACTGCAGTTGTCTAATATGCTGTGTATCAAGCATTTCTTAATAAAAATTGATCCATCAGGAGTAAAATGAATGTTTTTCATTTTTTTCCTGAAGAAAGGAATTACCTGACTGGCTCTCTTGCCTATCATCAAATTCAGAGCACATCAATTTAAATTATATTGCCCCGAGAGTGTTATACACCCATGTTAACTGTGTGGGTTTATGTGTGTGTCTGTCTCACATGCTTCAGGCTTGCCAATACTGACAGCATTAATATTTCAGCTAGTAGGTGGAACAAAGTGGATACTGTACTGGATTCCTATAACAGGCTCAGTCACCTAAATACAAACCGCACGGACACTCAGAGAGACGCAAAGACACACAAAGGCCCACGGAAATGCGCTTGCACATGCTTACTCATGACATAGACGAACACAGCTTGTGGCCTGTGGGGAATCATAGCTGCTATTAAAAATTGATTAGCTGTCATAGTATCATTTTCCCCCAAGGTCAACTCACAATCTGTGAGTCTGCACATGTGCAAAACGCTGGCTATAGAGATTAAAGAGGAGGAAAAAAGTCTCAGAGTCCTTCATTGTCATTCAGATATAGAGAAGAGTAGATATAAAAATGGGAATAAGATAAGGCTATCCCTCCACTAGATACAAGAGATGAGGCAAAGATACAGTAGGTTAGAGAGGCGGGAGGAGCAGACGAGCGAAAGCTTCCCATATTAGCTTTTGTAACATTTCTTATCCCTCTTCAGGTAACTCTATGTACTTCATGTATTAAACTGCAAATGAAGTGCAACAGGCAGCTCAAAAAAAAAGGATATGCACCCCTGGGGCAACTGTGACACACTCATGTATTTCTAAGAGGAACAGCTGCTCGCATGACTAAAGAGACAGACACATGACATTTTCTTTAGACTCAATTACAAAAATAAAAAAAGGAAAAATAGTTTGATATTCTTTCTGACAACTAAGATGACAGTGAGTGCATGCAGTTTTGTTGAGGAGTATTATGATTCCATAATTTAGCAGTCATACAAGCATTAGCTTATCTCCACTGCTAAATGACACTTACTGATGACAGTTGGTGATAAGTCCATCATGAAGTTCATAGCTGATAAAAACCCATTTCGGATAGTCAATTTTAAGATGCATAAAAAGTCTTTTTAGTGTAACTTATCTTTCTTAATTATAGATGAAAATCATTTTAATCCAATCACTGAAGTCCTCTGCATTTTTTGTATCTTTTCATCTGACAGCTTCAAAAATGAGGATGTTTCGGTCTCTGCTGTATGTCAGCATAACTCTACAGACGGGTTTCCTAAGTGATAATGCATACACGGTTTAATTTCCTCATCTGATACATATCTCCCCTTGCTGTCAGTGATCTGAATGGAAGGCTCCCAACTGGCTGATTTGATTAAAATGATTTGGAGCTTACCAACACATAGCGAAGCACCATGTACAAAAACAATTTGACATCCCTAGCATCCCTAGCAAGGCAGACCCCTCTCTCTCTCTCTCTCTTTCTTTCTGCAACACACACATAGTAGTACTTCTGACCTGTGCAGGTTGATTTCCCCTGGCCTTAAATGTGATGTCTCAATCTGTTTCACGCCATATTAACATCGGTGAAAACACTAACCCCCCCATAACACTCACAGGCAGACCCATGTATTCTGCAGGATGTATCGTGCATGCTTCCACCAGGGGCTACGCTGCTTCCTTGACAGCTTTCATTGTACACCATAATCCCATGAATATGTGAGCATGCAAGCCCATGTGTGAGTGTGAATGTGTGCAAATGCCATTTCAGCAGGGAACCGGCCCCCACCGCAGGTGACATTTTTACTGGAGAAATGTCACCACAGCCATTTTCTTCCCATATGTTTGCGTGAGCATGTGCGTGTGTGTGTGTGCAAGTGTGTGTATTTGTGATTGTGTCTGTGTATGAATGATTGTATGTTTGATTAGGGTTTGGCAAGCTTCAATTAATTTTGCAGGAGAGGCTTGTTATATTCCAAACACTGGAATACTGCCTTGCTTTTGAACCATTCCCCTTCTTTTTATAAACCATTTTTATCCTAAACTAAAAAACAAATAAAAGAGGAGAAGTTTATGTTAGCAAAAAATATGTATATACTGGAAATGGTTGGTTATGTGTATGAAAATCAAAGAATTGTGGTTCATTTAGATATTATTACATTTAGTTTCTTGGTTAGAATAAATTAATTTCCTCCTCTGTTTCTTTATGCTGAGCTAACTTTCTCCCAGTTGGAACTTAATAAATATATACAGTGGACACTTATCTTTGAGATTGTCACTGTCAATTCACAGCAAGAAGGCTGCCTGCTGAGCTCCAGGAAGACAAAAGATTTCTAAGGTTAATCACTGTTCTTCAAGTTGCATGTTTACACATGTAAGTCATGTGCTCTGATCTGATTTACTGATGTACAGTAAGGATGCTCCTCAGAGTCTCCCTCAGAGATATGCATAGAATTTAAAATCTTCATAGTACTCACTTTACTAGGTTTGATTCAAAGACCAAAACGAGGACAGATAGGATATATATATATATATATATATATATATATATATATATATATATATATATATATATATATATATATATATATATATATATAGATATATATAGATATATATAGATATATATATATAGATATATAGATAGATATAGATATATAGATATATATATAGATATATAGATATATATATAGATATATATATATAGATATAGATATAGATATAGATATAGATATAGATATATATATATATATATATCTTCTCAGATTCAAGCTCTAGATTATAAAACACTATCTTCTGATTGTTCGGACCACATGTTGGTTAAAGCCAGAATTATGTGTTGTTCAAATCACTAAAAAAGTTATTGGAAACTAAATGCTAAATGCCTTAGAGATATGGACTTATTAACAGAATTAAGGGTGCTTCATTGAAGACTGTGCCATCTCCATTCCTGTTCACCTTGAACACTTCAGACAGTTAGAGGCAACATAATGTTCTTTACGGCTTCTCCACATGTCACCTGTGCTCAGGGTGAACTTGCCCTGATCTGTAAAAAGCACAGGGTGCCAGTGGTAGACCTGCCAATTCTGGTATTCTATGGCAAATGCCAATCAGGCTATATGTTTCTGCTGTTTGCATCTTTTGGGAAATGTTTAATTATCTGACAAATAATTGTAGCAGCAGTAGTAGTTTCCACTTCAGTTTTGTTTTGAACTTCTAGCATTTCATTAGCCTGTTACTTTAGCACTTATTAGAAGGTACCTGAACATGTGCAATGCACTCGTACAGTCTAGCATCCCACCCTCCCATCTAAATATGGCTCCAAAAAAAACAACCTTCAAGCTTCAAAATGAGTGAACAAACCAGTAGATTGCATCATGATGGCCACATCTATCTACTCCTGCACAAAATCATGTGACTACAATTTTGCACATTTATGGCCACAGACTCTGTCTACACCTTCCTGCACTTGTATCTGGAGTATAATTTAAGCCCCAAATGAAGACAGTGAAGCAGGATATATTTTTTCTGTCTTTTTACAGATATTGCAATAATAATCTTATGTTTGTTTATTTATTTTACAACAGTAATTTTGTAGTAAAAATCTGGTCTTGTGATAGCCCCTACTAAACACCTTAATCAAAGTTATTTCACAACATCTCACCAGAAGAAGCCCTACTGCACATGGGAGCGAGGGAGCTCAGAGTTTTTTTTAAATTAATAGTATTTGTACACATTTTCTACACATCTATCATGAGGTAAAAGAATATCAAAGTGGGATGAAACAGCAGAAGATATATTGAGGATATAAAAAATGTCACGGGGGGGCTGTCAAGGGTTTTTATGTACATGCTTTCTGATGTACAGTTTGCATGTGGCTTCTAATTAGGGGTCGATCAAATAATCATTTGTTATGTTTGTGACTGCGGCTGTAAATATGTGAGCATGAATCCATCTCCTTGACAACTGAGAAGACATCTGCCATCTCCATATGGAGGGAAACAGAGAGAACGATTCAAAGCAGGGACAAAGTAGAAAACAGAACATAAAATAATCTGTTAAAATATAAAACGATTAAAAAGAAAGTCATATTCAGATATTTCTATCCATTTATCTTTAGTTTGGAGGATTTGTTTCAATTTAATGTTTAGGCAACAACTTACTTTTAATCATTGCTGCTTCTCATCTTTCGTTTGATACCAAAGATGAGAGAAAAGTAGTAAAGACAAGTCTGATCAAACTATAATACTGAGAGTTTTTGGAATTTAGACTGTAGAAAAATGACTCAGATACTGTTGGATGAGGGTTGATTTTATTTTTTTTTATCATATTGTTATTTTACGTTTTCTGACTAAATGGATAAATGCATTAAGTTCACAAAGTAAAATTTTATTACCTCATTATAAATGTAATTGAACTGACTTGAGACAGTGAGCCTTATCTGGTATTTGATATGAATGTCACACACATGCTTTCACACATAAAATTACATGGTGGCACAGCGCCCAAATGGTTGCGGGACATGACACATAATAGAAGTCGCTGGTTTGATACGAGCGTTTATAACCCTTCATTTTTCCCCTTTCTGTGTCTCTGCACCTGCACCATCAAGAGTCCTTTACAAAATATGAAAAATCCTACTAATTATGTCACACATATAAAAACAAATGCACAAATATTTAAACAGATATGCACACCAGTTGTGGTAGACACCAATTTTATACTTACATCTGGTAGGCACACACTGAAAAGCACAATGGGACAAGTGGGGTCTCTTTCTTTCTCTCTGTGTGTGGTAATGGACACCGCTGTTTGATGTCTGATTTTGTCCTCCGAAGTCATTCATTTTCTAGCAGGAAGGACACACACATGCACATGTGCATGGACTCAGCGAGCCTCTCACTCTCTCTCACTGTGGAGGAGGGGGCACTAAAAACTCATTACATGGACGATCAATATTGCACACACTTGAGAACTGAGTGTGTGCTAGCCCTCCTCCTGCATCCACAATACACACACACACACACACACACACACACACACACACACACACACACACCACGCTGGCAACAGTGACAGATGACTTTTGTCAGCTTGATATGTGTTACCGTGGTAACCAGTAGGTTACATTTTAGTATATTACAGCAAAAGAGACACACACACACACTAGTACACACATTTAGATAAACGAGGCAAGGTCATGATAAAATACAGCAGCTTAAAATTTTAGCAAATTTGAATACTTTGAGGCCTGAATTACCTCTTAAAACTAGATCAATTTACAGTAAATGTTGCCAATACAACTACCACTGCCAGTAAACACATTTTAAAATATGAAATTAATAATCACAAATAACCCTTTTTTGTTTTAGGCAATCAGATCACAAGTGGGAAGCACTACATACAAGTGTAAAAAACCTTCAAAACGCACTGTGATGAAGTCATTTAAACCACTTGCCAATCTGGTCAGGGACACAGTCAACCTCATATCTTTTGTAGTGTAAACACTAAGATGTCCCAATGCATCCTGAACAAGGAAATAACAGCTAATGCCATCAGGGTAGGATGTGGTGGTCCAGTATTGTCTCATACTGTTCCCTTTTTTGACAAGTGACAAATGACTTGCCCTGCCAACCCCACCAGACACATTTCCTCTGCTCGCCCTTGCTAAAACAAATCTGGTACTTGACTGTTGCGAGATGGACATCATAAATGTGGACAATGCCCTTTGACTTTCTAGTGAATGTGACACTGACACTGAAAAGAAATCTGAACATACTGTAAGTGGTCAACTGGACCCCTCGGAGATACATTACAGACACAGGTGTAAATGGAGATGTGTCCCATACATAACACACACACACACACACACACACACACACACACACACACTCTCTCACACACACACACACACACACACACACACACACACACACACACACACACACACACACACACACACACACACACGTCAAGCAGTGCTATTTTTGTACAATATATAAGGTGAAGAGCACTGAGCAGGTGAAGAGCTGATGAGCACTTAACCTAGGCTAATTCATGGCAGGAACTCAATGCACTTGTAAACATGACCAAGATGAACTGCTGAAGTTCAAGCTGAGTATCAGAATGAGCAAAAAAATGTGATTTAAGTGACTTTGAATGTAGCGTGGTTGTTGGTACCTGACGGGCTGGTCTGAGTATTTCAGAAACTGCTGGGATCTCAAGAGTTTACAGAGAAATCAAATATCCAGTGAGCAACAGTTGGGTGAAAATGACTTGTTGATGCCAGAGGTCAGAGGTCAGAGGAGAATGATCACACCACTTCAAGCTGATAGGTTAGCAACAGTAACTCAAATAACCAGTCTTTACAACTAATGTAGAACAGCAGGAGATGTCACTCCTTGAAGCAGACGGACTACAACTGCAGCAGAAGACCACACCAGGTGCTACTCCTGTCAGCTAAGAACAGGAGAGTGAGGCTACAATTCGCACAGGCTCAACAAAATTGGACAGTAGAAGGTTGGAAAAATGTTTCCTGGTCTGATGAGTCTTGACTTCTGCTGCAACATTTGAATAGCAGGGTCAAAATTTACTATAACTGACATGAAAGCATGGATGCATCCTGTTTTGTATTAACCTTTCCAGCTGGTGGTGGTTGTGCAATGGTGTGGGGGATATTTTCTTGGTACACTCTGGGTCCCTCATTACCAGCTGAGCGTTGTTTAAACACCACAGCCTACCTGAGTATTGTTGCTGACCATGTCCATCCCTTTATGACCACAGCGTACCCATCTCCTGATAGCTCCTTCGAGCAGGATAACGTACCATGTTACAAAGCTCAGATCATTTCACACTGGATTCTTGAACATGACAGTGAGTTCACTGTACGTGAATGGCATCCATAATCACTAGATCTCATTCCAGCAGAGCTACTTTTGGATGTGTTAGAACAGGAGATTCACATCACAGATGTGCAGCCCACAAATCCGCAGCAACTCTGTGATGCTATCATGGACCAGAATCTCTGAGGAATGTTTCCAGCACCTCCATGATGTGTGTGTGTGTGTGTGTGTGTGTGTGTGTGTGTGTGAGAGAGAGAGAGAGAGAGCTTCTACTGGCAAAATTATACTTGTTTTGGGTGTAAAGCTTGGATGTCAAATAAACCTTCTGAATATTAAAGCGACAAAAGACCAAACCCCTTTCACTTGGTACTGTTGCAAATATTTTATAATAAGATATATAGCACATAGTATAGTAATATATAGTATATTAGATAACATATAATCCAAGCAATAAGTAAAAAAAAAAAAAATGGGTCTATTGCCATAAAAATTAATAGCCACACAATTTTTTACTGTTACCTTTCCAAGCCCGGGTGTATCTTTGATCTTGTTCGCTGCACGAAGGAGGCAGGGTGGAGCCGGGGGAGGGGCCATTAACAGCGTGGAGCTAAAATTGGTGGGGAAGAGAGGCGGGTCACATGATGGCGATGACGATGTCACTGGGGCTGTGACTGCCGCTGTCTTCTGCTTCTTCTTTTTGGATGCTAAGCTCAATTTTTGTGCAGCTCTGAGAGAGAAAAGTAGAGAACAAAGGGAGGAAAAAGAAGGAGAGATAGCAGTCAACCAGTCACACAATTATGCTAAAACTATACTTTGACAATGTCAAAACAAACAATGAATATTTTCAGTGGATGGATGGTGGAGGGAGAGGAAGGATGCGGGCGCATAAGCGTGCACATACAATATGACTCTGCCTTTATCCTGATACTTTCACCAAAGTAAAACTATGGCAAATATGCAAAACCAAACTGTGTACCCTTCAACACATGCACACACAAAGACATGAACGCATGTACACACAAACACATTCACATTGCTGTTTACATATGTAGCAGCATCTGGATGGGGAGTGGTTCATTTCCCTTCTTGCTACTCAATTCCCTGTAGCATTCAGCTCAAAAGAACCCACCAGAAATTATATTTATATATACTCCATATCCCCTCCTTTCTCCTCTCGTTTGTAGCTTTAACTTCACTTTCACTCTCTCGCCTCCACTTCTGTTCTTGCCGTCCTTATTCTGCCTGTCTGCTTCTCTCAGAACAATTGTTTCTTGTCTCAAACTTTTCTAACACCCCTTTCTAACTTTCTAACTTCCTTTCCTAGCAAAAAATACCTCATACATACAACTCTCACTCATCTTTTTGTGTTTGTCAGGACGGCCATGGTCAAATTTAAGTGTTTAGTTGAATGTGTTTAGCTTGAAAATTTGCATGTCTGATGGTGTATGATGAGTGTAATTATGTTATTATTGACAACTTGTGAGCACTAGTCTCCATCAAATAGATATATCTACTTGGCAACAGATCCTTGGCAAAACCCATTATATATTCATAATTTCTTAAGGAAGACATTTAGTTGGTTTTGCATTATGTATGTTTTTCTGAAGCCACAGAATTTCAATAAAACCTGGGCTGAGTTTAAAGGCAGCAGAGAGGTTAAGTGAGAGGGATTTTGAGAAAAAAGTGAGCGTTATCTCCTGGCAATAATTTGCCTCGGTGATTTTCTTGTTTTAATAAAGAAATGAATTCTTCCATCTGAGTGTCTGTTTTACCTTCTCTGCAATTCAATAAGCCACAACTGAAACTGCTAGATTACCTAACTTTTCATGCAGCATCAGTATTAATAATTTGATGAAAATTAAAGACCTCTAAAACACCACAGGCAGGGATTTCCACTCTATTCTTCTTTAATCTATCCTCATATACATTTCCAAGATAATAAAAAGAGAGAAAAGGGAGTGAGAGACCTTGCACTCTGGCACACTCTCTGTCAAAGAGCCATATTCTCACCCCATTGGCTTTCAATTAACTGCGGCAGGTTACAGAAATGAGAGTGAGGGGGAGAGTCAGCAAAAACAGAGGGACTGTGAGAGAGAGAAAAGAGGAGAGGGGGAGGAAGAAAGATGTGGATTCAGTGACCCATAGAACGATGAAGCATTTCACCATTTGACTAGCTCTCCCTGGAGATTTGGGTGAGAATCTGTGTTGTGTGTATGTGTCCGTTTGAATATGTGTGTGTGTGCGTGCATCCTGTTTGCAACAAACTTCCACAAAAAGACCACTAATTGGTTTTACACTGTGTGCAAGTTAGGCTTGCATACTGCAGCAAACACGATCACAAACAATTACAGGTTTTCTCGTGATATCAGTATAACAGTGTACCTCCCATGTAAAATGCAGAAGATTATTGAAAACTCTTTACTGTATCTTGGAACTGATAATGGCATTAGTCAAAACTGTAGATTTATTTTCTGCATATGGTGCCATAAGAAGAATAAATAAAATCTGTTTGAATTAAACTCTGTCCTGTAATTTCCACAGGAAAACAACTGCACCAGCAGGCTGCTGAAGAGCTGCTGATAGTTGCAGGATGAGACGCGACAATGATGGATTGATGCACGGTTACTCTGCTCCAGGAGATTCCTGCTTGTCGCATGTAGTGTTTACAGATAAGCGCTTTTCTCTTCTTCTGTGCACGTATGATTGTTGGTGAATGGGCTGCTCTTTGGGAACACAATTTATTATCAATTCTTTGTGACTGTTTTTATAATACATCCTTTAAATCCTACAGCCGCATCAGTTTCAAAATGCATGCATGCATCTATTGACATGTTTGTATCAGTGCTATTACCCTGTTATTATATTCTCTCACCCTGACTGGTTTAATCTGCGGCACAACTGAAGCATGGTAGACATGCCACCTAACTGGTCCCATTTAATGACAAGTGGCCTGGGATTTGGCTAAGTGGATCTATTTCGATCTAACCCTAAAGTGAAGGGCACTTGTTTTCCCATCCATCAGCTGTTACATCCTTTCACCCCCTTATCCATTACCTTAATTCCTCCACTCTTCTCCTGCTTTCGCTTCCCTCCTATTATTTCTATCCCTCTCACTCTAAACCAGTCCCTGTACCTTACCCTTTATTTTATTCTTCTCTCATTATTTTTTATCCTTCATCCATTGCTGTCTTATTCTCTGCACTCTATATATCCACCCATCCATCCAACCATCCATTCAGCCTTCCTCACATGTATTGATTCTCTCAGTCACCCATGCCTCTCATCCTCTCGGTCCCCTGTTAAAAAGCAGCACAGGTCACAAACAGCCCAGCTAATAACATGCTGCTACTGCTTTTCCTTTTTTCCCTTCCTTTCACTCAGCTACAAACACTTTCAAATGAAACGCACACACAGCTGATTTATGGCTGCTGTCCCTTTGACTGTGTCGTTGGTTCAGAAGCTAATTACATTCTTTTTAGCAGACCATCAGCAGAAGAAGATACAAGGAGAGACGGAGAGCGATGGTAAAGGTGTGAGAGCATTGGCTAAGATGGACAGAAGATTGGCTTTACCAACGTTATCTATTGACGCATACATGCAATGTGCGACTGGCACACTCCTTGCTCTCTATTAAGATACTGCCATATAAGCTGCACTATATTAGCATTCTTTTTCATTTTCTTCTTCTTATTATTCCCTTCTTCTTTCGGCTGGTCCCTTTATGGGTCCCCACATCAAGTCATCTGCCTCCATCTGACCCTATCCGTAGCATCCTCTTCTGTCACACCAACCCTCTGCATGACCTCCTTCACTACATCCATGAATCTTCTGTGTGGTCTTCCTCTTTTCCTCTTGCTTAGCAGCTACATATTCAACATCCTTTGTCCAATATATCCACTATCCCTCCTGTTCCTCTGATATACTAATTTCTAATCTTTTCAATTTTGGTTACTCCCACTGAACCATTAATATTATTAAATTATTAAATATTAACTGACACTGCATTTAGATCAAGGCAAGTCAAATCAGTTTATTTGTGTAATCTAATATAGAATATAAATGTGATGCATGAACTTATGATGTCCACAGCTCTTCTGTTTCATGTGTATCCTAACCAACTGACCATCCAAAGTCAATCTAAAGCCTCCCTTATTAAAATGCCTACCTTTAGCTGTGAAATGAACATGTTTAAGCTGTATCTGCAGCAAATATGTTTCAAAAGGCGCAACTTTTACTTTGAAGGTAAACATCTTTCATTTCCAGTTTGTGATGCACATGTTACAGTTTCACTACCACTCAGAGTGCAGCTGGCATGTTTGCGTGTTCATGCAAACTATGGGTGACCGCAGCAATCTGCTAGCAACCAAAGCAATCATAAGGAAATTTTTGCCAACTGATTGGGGTACACACATTTTTCCCAGGTGACCAGTGGCTGCCAGGATGACTCTCTAAGCCTACAGTATGTGACTGGGTTCTTATTCTGTTGGCCCTACCATGATTGTCAGACTTGTGGACAAGTTAAGATCACATAGTTAGCATTTATGTGTCTACAAAACCTCACACTGATTTCCTCCTTCATTTCACTCCTTCCACTGGTCTTGGTTTATATTTTTTATAATTCACCGTTTAAATTTTTTAGAGCTTAAAGTTAGGGATGCATCTGCTTTGACTGACAGCTGTACCAACCTGAGCATCTGTAGCTTGTATCGACCTGCTTTAGGCCTTACTTTTGCTAATTCAAGTTAAGAAAATGGGCCTCTTTGCTGTGTTTGTGCTGTTGTTGCTTTCCAAACTCTTAACTGAACAGTATAGCTTTTTATGGTAAAGCCTGAAAGCTGTGTAAAGAGTAGCAACACTACACCTTGGTCCAGTGTGTTAAACACATTTTAATAATATGAAGTGGAAAAATCACTGTTTGCAAGCTGTCAGGCCTCTAATGGATTAAATGAAAGGCAAAAGAATGTGGGCTGGTGAAGAGCACTTGGGAGACACTTGAAAAGCCATATAAATCCTTCCTCCGTATAAAACTAAAAATTTAAAACACATGAGCAAAACTGGAACAATAAGTGTGGTCCCGAAGTGAATAAACAATTGATGTGGTAATTTGTTTACCACTATACACCTATTTAAATCATCAATTTACCATTGTGATGGGTGGCTAATTGGTCCCCAGTTATCATACGATGGAGTGCTTCTTTTTAAAGAATACAGAACACAGATAGCAAGATGTAAACTAGACAGAGAAAGAGACAACGGCTCCCAATCTCACTGCTATCCTCCATCCAAAATAACAATGCCTTTCCAATTCACCAATTCACTTGGGACCTATTCATTTACTCAGCCACCTCCAGCAACACACACACACACACACACTCACACACAGCCAGCCAAATCCCCAAAGATTCAATCCTCAGAGCATGCAGTAAAAAATTCCTTCACTGATAGAAACTCCCTTCCCCCAGTGAGTAAGAGCATGCACACACCACTGCATGTCTCTATCCTCTGGCCCAGCAACCCTCCGGGGACACTGCAGCACAGGGAAGATGTAGTGGTACTGTGTGAGCGTGACATATTCACAGACAGATTGCTACTAATGAAAGATATTACTCACATGCACATTAGCAAAGGTAAAGAAAAGGTCAGTGTGGAAACTGAGAAATTGTGAATAAAAAGAGGACAAGAGAGGTGTGAAAGAACAATAGGAAAGTAAGAAAGGGGATGGAGAAAGAAGAGAGCAATTAAAGGAGAGAGAGAGGAGAGAGGGGACAGAAAGAGGAGACTGAAGGAAGAAAGGGGATCAGGTGAGAGGAAATATAGTGGACACAGGGATTTTGCCATGTGCAGTGAGCAAGAAGGAAATTGTGTGCGTGTATACCTGTGTGTATGTGTGTGTGTGTGTGTGTGTGTCTGTGTGTGATAAGAGTGTCTGTATGCAGTTCACATCTGAGAGTAAAGACCAAGACAGGCAAAGGATTTACCATCACTGCACGGCTGCATCCACTGAAGCCAAACACACACAGAGTCAAAAATCAAAGGTGACACCTGGTGAGTACATTGGTATTTCTCTGCCAATTAAACTGAATTCCTTCACAGACACAAAATACACAAACAAAACTGACCCACTGGCACTTAGACAGCCTAAAACAGGAGATAAAGACTGAAAGCTGAATACACACACACACAGACACATCCGCACTTACAAGTGAACCATTAAACAACCTGGGTTCTTTCACTTATAAGGTTCACATTCATAAATTGACCAAAGACAGCTGGGTTTATGTTTGGAATGTCAACCAGATGTGTGGGTTTGTATAAAATAGCCTTGATGTCTGACAGTTCAGGGGGTCAAAGAAGAGAGTGCATGCATGTGTTTGGGTGTCTTCCTGTGCAATTTATGACCGGTTGCTAGTGCTTTAAAAGACAGACAGCATTATGTCTGCATGTGCTTGTATATCAAACACAGGCACACACACATTTCATTATCTGCAGATTTAGAGGAGAGAAGATGCACGTGAGTGAGAAGGAAAAGCATCAGTATCATTTAAAATGTGATTTAAAGCAGCTCATTAGATACGACATCTCAGCAATGCTTCAGACACTGTGACACACTCATAGTCTGGTGTCACCCATGAATAATTTACTTATTCGTTTTGAGCTTGCCATGTTTTTTCATCAATAATTTACCCATATTACCCGTGTCTTATTTATGTTGTGCTGCTCTGCATTTCTCTACATTTGATTACACAGTTCATCGAAGACTGATGACTGGATCGTTGATAGACACACAAGTCAACCAAGAGATAAGTGAGTACACTTTTGTGCATTATACTGTTTAATAGTATTCAATTTTTCCAGTACCTTCATCTTACAATGAGACTGTTTGTCAGTCCATTATTTAATTCCTTCTGCTTCATTGAACCAATTGAGAAATATCATAATGAGGGGATGATCTGAATGAAGGGATTTCTGGACTTTTAGACTCAGAATGAACTAAACTAAATGATAAGGCTTGCATAAACGAGTTAGTGAGATTTAATTTTCTATGCAACAGTAATTCTACTACTCTACAAAATGCCTACAAAAAAAAGGGATGGTTGTGGGATTAAATAAATTCAGCACAATGTTGGGAGTATTATCGCAAGATTCCATGGCTTTCTGTGTGTGTGATTTGTCATGTTCACTCAAGCTTTAGTCAAATTTAAACACAAAAGACAATAGTATGAAAATGAAGAACAAATGCAGCAGATGGGCATATTCACAGCTCTGGAGGGAAATTCCCTCCTGCACCTGATCACGTTTAATTACAATGCCTGCTTGTTGCAAAGGTACGTGGAGAAAGAGGCTTTCACTCACTGTGTAAAGTGAATCTTACCTGGCAAAGAAAGAGGCAGCGGCGGAGGTGGCGGTCGGTGCTGTGGTGGTTGCAGCTGGAGTGTGAGAGGGAGAGTTTGTATGTGATGACGAATTTGTGTGCGAGGGTGAGTGTGTGTTGTAGCGGTTCAGGGCAGCTTCAGTAATTCCCTCTCTGGAGGTCTCTGAGATCATCTGGGAGATCTGATGAGAGAGAACGACGGTTTACCATAATTGACAAAACCAACAAGTTAAATAATAAATAAAAATACTAATTAATTAACAATATCCACAGGGCCTGCAGGCTTAGGCACTGTGGATGGGAACTTCACATTTCATTACATGATAAATTATGTGGTAGAAATTATACATTTTCTCATTTTTGGGAAGCATTGCTGCGAGGCTGGTATTTATGTGTTGCTGTCACACACACTCACACAGAATTATGAGTGTAGTGAAGACGGGACAAGATTTCAGAGAGATTCAAACTGTTTACTCTTGTGTTTGTGTGTGCCTTTGTGCATGCAATTAACAACATTAGTGTTAACAGCGAGTCCAAGCAATGGCTTTCACAATATTCTTGTGTGTGTAAAAACCCATCAAAGACACAGTGACAGAGGACTAGAACATAACAGTGGAGGAAAAATCAGAAACAAAGTTAGAATAATTTTTGCTGCTCCTTTCTCCCACCCAGTCTGATGTGATAAGACTTTGTCTCCTGATTACTTTGATCGTGCAGAGTTTGTGCATGTACTTCATAACAAACAAATTGCATACAGACACACACCACTGCAATTTATCTCTGCCCTTGTCTTTTCCAGATGGTCAGATATGAGAACACTGTCTGCTTTTCCCCACCCATTTTGTTTCCTGTTGAAGGATAACTTTTTTGCATGCCCTTATGTATGTATGTGCTTGTGTGCGTGTGTGTGTGTGTGTGTGTGTGTGTGTGTGTGTGTGTGTGTGTGTGTGTGTGTGTGTGTGTGTGTGTGTCAACAGAAAACCTCTTTAGTGATCAAAGTGAACCAGCAGCAGAATGTTGTCTGCATCCTAAACAGATATAAACAAAGAAACAAAGACACTCTCCCCTTGGTTTCTTTCTTTTAACCTCACGTATACTTATGTCAGATCGACCATTACTTCTCCTCTTATATTCACATCTGTGATTTATTATGATATCAACAGTCATGCACTCTGCACTTTATTAGACAGAAGAAAGACAGTGAGGATAAAGAGGGGAAGATCTTTGTACTAATAACACGCTAAAGAAATTTGCTTTCTTGATCGAGTAACTGTTTTATCAAATGCAAAGCACACAAGGGTGCCATAAGTAACACACCCACTGTGTGCAATATATATTTTATTTCATATATTGTATATTGCACTGTGTGCAATATACAATATATGAAATAAAATATAAATATATTATTGGGATTAAGTAGTTACTTTAGCAACCAATTTTCTTGGAGTGGCAACGGCAATTTAGCCAACTACTGTTGGAAGATATTCACACTAGTCAATCAGTCCTTCAATCTTTTGTGAAAAGAGCACAATCTCAAGACGTCCCTGTCTTCCTCCAAAATTCATTTAAAGAAAAATGTGTTGAGAGAACAAGTTTGATAAAGAAACTACAAGTAAAGGATCATGTAAACACACTGGTACAGTAGGAAGCTGGGTAAAGTAATGGAAATGTATTGTTTTACTTGTACTATGTTTAGATGCAACATAAACTGTAAATATTTATGTGAGAAAATTAAGAGGACCTATCAAAGCCCAATATTCTTTACACAGTATGAATGTTGCACAAATAGTCAATTCAATTGTGATTCAAAAATTCCAGCAATCAGACAATCCCCTATCAGTAAGCACTTGGCCACAGTGGGAAGGAAAAACTCCCTTTTAGCAGCAGAAACAGTCTCAGCCAAATGACCAGCTGAGGATGAGGGATAGGACAATAGACACACTGTGGAAGAGAGCCAGAGATTAATAATAACTAATGATTAAATGCAGAGTGGTATATAAACACATAGAGAGTGAAAAGAGGTAAGTGAAGAAGAAATCATGTGAAGCTCCCAGCAGTCTAGGCTTATTGCAGTGTAACTATAAGCTTTATCAAAAAGGAAAGTTTTAAGGCTAAAAAACAGAGAGGGTGTCTGTCTACCGAATCCAAACTGGGAGCTGGTTCCACAGAAGAGGGGCCTGAAAGCTGAAGGCTCTGCCTCCCATTCTACTTTTAAATACCCAAGGAACCACAAGTAAGCCTGCAGTCTAAGAAAGTGTTCTATTGGGGTGATATGGTACTATGAATTCTTTAGTGTAATATGGGGCCTGATTAACCAAGACTTGTATGAAAGGAGAAGGATTAATAAGGAGAACGACATAATAAATGCATGAACTAGTTTTCCAGCATCACTCTGAGACAGAATGTTTCTAATTTCAGAGATATTGCACAAATGTCTTTAAGACATTCCTGTTGATTAACTAATTGGTCTGTGTCATCTGGCTTCATGGCTAGATGAAGCTGGGTATCATCTGCATAGCAATGAAAATGTATGCTATGTCTTTTAATGATACTTAGAATGATGCATTTATTTGACATTCATCAGCAAATAATGTGTAAGTGTAAATCATGTGTTCAATTGCAATGCAAATTTTTTTTTTTTTTTTTTTTTTACTTCTGCTAACCACCCAAAACAAAGTCAATTTACACAGGTATACCACTTTATTAAGTACACCTGTTTAACTAACCTGTTAATGGAACCATCTAATCAGACAATTGCATGTGAGCAACTCAGAGCATTTAGACATGTAGACATGTTCAAGAAAACCTGTTGAAGTTCAGCCTGCACGATTGCTGGTATTTCATAAACTACTAATCTACTAGGATTTTCTTACACAGCCATCTTTAGGGTTTACAGACAATGGTCCAAAAAAGCAAACAAACATGAAAATACCCATTGAGCAGCCGTTCTCTGGGTGAAAATACCAAGTAACCACTTGTTACAACAAAGGTATGCTGAAGGGCATCTCTGAATGTACAACATGCTGAACCATGGACAACAACAACAGAAGACCACACCAGCTTCCACTTCTGTCAGCTAAGAACAGGAAACTGAGGCTACAATTCAAACAGTCTCAACAAAATTGGATAATTAAAAAACTGTTGCTTGATCTTATGAGTCTCAATTTCTGCCACGACATTTGGATAGTAGGGCCAGAAACTGGCATAAATAGCATGAAAGCATGTCTCCATCCTGCCTCATGTTGGCAGTTCAGGCTGCTGGTGGTATAATGGTGTGGGAGATATTTTCTTGACACACTCTGGGCCTCGTAGTACCAACTAAGTATTATTTAAATGCCACAGCCTACCTGAGTATTGTTGCTGACCATGTCCAGCCCTTTATGACCACAGTATACCCATCTTCTGATGGCTGCTTCTAGCAGGGTAATGCACCGTGTCACAGACCTCAAATCACCTCAAACTGGTGTCTTGAACATGACAGTGAGTTCACTGTACTCAAATGACCTCCGCAGTCACCACATCTCAGTCCAATTGAGCACCTTTGGGATGTGGTGGAACAAGAGAATCCCATCATGGATATGCAGCTGACAAATCTGCAACAGCTGTGTGATGCTAACATGTCAATATGGTCCAAAATCTCTGAGGAATGTTTCCAGCACCTTGTTGAATCTATGCCATGAATAATTAAGTCAGTTCTGAAGGAAAAAGGATATTTTTTTTTTTTTTTCCTGTATTATTGTAGGGTCTTTACCCACAATACAAAGCGCCTTGAGGCGACAGTTTGTTGTGATTTGGCGCTATATAAATAAAATTGAATTGAATTGAATTGAATCACTGACTGGTGAGTGTACAATCAACATTCAAGTAGAGTACTTTTTATGTCATACCAGTATGAAGTGTTTGCACTTTATTGTGAGTGTATGGATGTGAAATTGCCTTTTAATTGTTCGTATCAAGTAATAATGAAATTACAAAGGTTTTTCTGATTATGGCATTTTTGAAATTTGTTATAACAGAACAAATACTAATAGGGAGTAACTGTAATATATAGGCAGTGGTTTAATGTGGCAGATATTCCTCTCTCCTGTCAGAGTCTGTAAATATTAACAAAATGAATGAGATAAAGTTATAATGCTTCATTAATTATGTTTCAATTTGTATGGTACATTTAACTAATTTGTATGTGAGTTTGGCCCAGTTGCATGTACTCTATACTGTATGTGTTTATGGGTTTGTGCGCGCATGTGTATTTGCATGTGTTAAGGCTAAACATTCATGACATAGATATGGATTATTGATTAGAGTTCTTTGTGCTGCCTGCAGCAAGACAGCAAAGCACCTAAATCATAACCACACACTCCAATAAAGAAATTACAGCTTTTTGTGGTGTTAATGCAAGTCTATTGTGAATATGTCTGTATGTGTTCTCATGATGCATGTTTCTCCATGTGTGTGTGTGTACCTGTGTGTATGTGGGTAAATCAGCGTCAGTGTGCTTATATTTACTGCTGAGGGCTCCTGGGGTCCAACCTCACCACCTGCTGCCTTGATAAATTACCTATTGTAAATGAGATGCCTCTATAGTTTATATACCATATTCCCTGGTGCATTTACAGCCTCTTCAAATGCTCTGACTTGGCCTGGTACCCCTGCATTATTAAAGGAGTCGTGAACATATGGAATAATTTGTACTGGCTAATCATAAATTCTGATGAATAAAACAAGGAAAAATACAAGCACAAAAAATGTAAAAAAGTGGTCCCACAGAATGTTAATATGTATGTTAGGTGCTTTAATAATATGTGGCTATCAGTGCTGGTGCTTCAGTATAGACCACGAGGGCTGGACAGACATACAGACTCAGGTTTATATCCAACACAAGATTTAGAGCCTACAGCCATGCTACCAGCTCAGGGAGATTGTACCTATGCAGTGTACTTGGCACTGTCATGAACTAAATGCCTAAATCAAGCAAGTTAATGTTAATATTAGTGTGGCTAAACACAAGTAGAGCTGAAGCTGACAGAGCTGTCACTTTTACTGTTATTTGGTCTATAATTAATGGACGGGACACAAATGATGGCTTTAGCAAAGGAAGTAAGAGGTCAAATATCAGCCTGTAGGTAACACTAATGGCCATCCATAAAGAGTTTCATCATATCAAAAAATGTCAACCACATGCTGGTGTTGCAAGTGCCCCTTTTACACTTGGACAACCCTGTTTCCTGTTCTGTTATGTGGATTCTGACATCCAATTCATTGGTCTCATATTTGTTATTAAAATATCTCCTAATTATCTCCATAGTGACCTCCATTTTATCTAGTCTCACATTATTAAATGTGGTGTGTCCTAGGTCAGGGGAGGTATTGCTGTTTTTTTTTTTTTTTCTTTTCTTTTCATGTCACCTGTAGTTTTTGTCAGGCTTGCTGGCATTAACAGGCAGAGGCAGAGTTAGACCATTTAATTTATGAAGCAGATTTTTTTCTTTAGAATATGCTCATGCTGCAATACGTCTGGCTACCGTTTGCACCAATCACAATATGACCCTGACCATTATCAAATGCAATTTAGCTAAGCTGTTTGCATTGATGTTCCTTGTAATGTACCCTTTTCATTAACATGTAATTTCCAAAATGCAGCAATCTCCAGAGCTGAAAAATAAAGCTGCATTGAAAGTGAAGTTCCTGAAATCGCCAACTAAGACTGGCTATAAATGACTTAATCCCTGTACACTGTGTTAAAATGCCCAACTTTACAACAGAAATAAATATATTTACAGCATGGTATTAAAAAAGGTTATTGTCTCTGTAGTTACACTCTGTAGAGTGTGCCGTCTCTACTACTGATGCTGTTTGTGGTGTCCATCTGCACCTCTCCTCTTTGCCTGGTCACACTCTGGTCTCAGCAACTGTTAACAACAGCATTACAATTATGTCCTCAGCCTCCACACCCTTTTTGTAGCTCACTGTGTGTTCTCTTATGGTACATCTAAGAGTTTGCCAAGTGCTGTTATTGGTTTGTAATGGGATTTTGTTTGCTTGTGTGTGTGTGTGTGTGTCTGTGCAAATAGACAAATTCAGTTTTATTGTATGCAGCACTGAAGCAGAAAGCGTGAAGTGCCTTTTTCTTTTATACTATTTTCTCATCTACTGTTTCTTGGAAGATGAATCTGTTCCATTAGTTACTTTGCCCTTGGTGCAATCCCAGATACTGTACATTTCTTTCATTTATTGTCACCTTTCTTTTTACATGTGTATGGCTGAATAAATATCACACTTGAAATTCATGTGGAATTTCAAGTGAATCGGTGGCCGGGGCAGGACCTCCCTTTATACCTTTCTGTTGTGTTTCCTCATGACTAGACAGGAGTGTAACAGAGTCTGAGCTTTGACTGACAGATGTGTGAATGCAGACAGCTGAAGCTGATGGCTGTCTGCTAAGCTTCACATCTTCTAATTTCAGTCACTGAACGTGCGGTTGAACATTTGTGGTGTTAGTACCTTTGGAGTTATTTGATAATTATTTGAGATATTTCAATCACACTGAGTTACTGTCACTGCCATCCTTAACTCTAAACCACTATCAGGGCTAAAAAAAAAAACAATGCAGTAACTATATTCATCTTCATAGCAATACAAGATTTCAAAGGGTTTGCTGTGCCTCTCTGTAGCGGCGGTGTACTGATGGATGCCTCATCCCTGTTTGAGAGCTGTCATATTAATTCTTCATGGGAGTTGTGCACACAGAAAATTGATGGTCACCTGGCTAAAGCATTTAGATAGCATTTTAGATAAAGTACTCATTAAAGTAAATTATGTTCCATTCAGATTTTCCCACAGGACACAAAGGCTGAGTTGCTGTCTCTACACTTTACAATAAATTAGGTTATCCTACATTGAATGAAACTTTAATGATTCCTGTGGGGATATTAGGTCACAGCAGCAGATAAAAGGATATAGATAATAGCAGGACAAATTGAGATGACTGAGGATAATGCGACAGCCAAAGGTGAAAATAATGCAGCAAGTGAATGAAAAACACCGAATCTGACCATGTTTTTTCAAATTAAGATGGTCCTTAGAGTGTATCACTGAATATGGGCTTTTAACAAATATGATATTACATTTCCACAAAAAGATTTAAAAAAAAAACACACTATACTTCTGTCACTCTCTCCCTTTTCCTCTACACAACTTCTCTTGTCCACATCTCTCCCTCCCTTGTGCATGGAAACCAATAAAATCTGACCCATTCATCTTCATTACATCACAAACGCCATTTCCCCAGCACTTACTTTACTCATCAGTCTCTCTTATTCTATTCTTTCTCATATTACAGGAGGCCAACATACAATCTGCGCCTGAAATTTCAGCTTTGTATAAGGAAAATAGAAATTGTGTTTGTGTCCATGCTCGCGTGTGGTCCTGTCTGATTTTATCAGGGGAATAAACACAATCTGTAAAACCATCTGAACACTTACTGCAGTGGTTTGGAGGAAGAGGAAAAAGGGGCCGCCTGTTCAAAATTAAAGTAGGGGAGGAAATGCAAAAAAATAAAGAAAGAAAGAAGTGAGCAAATGGAGCAGGATGTTTATTTATTTCACATGGAGGTGATAGAGTTACAGAGGCAGGAGTTTATGTGTGATACTATGAAGGAAAAGGAAGTAAGCACAGAGGAAACAGAAAACAGCCATGAAAATACACAAGACACAGAAATGACATGGAAATGGATGTTGGGAGGAAGTAAATTATAGATATATTTGTAAACCTGAACTCTTAATACCCACAGTAAGGCAAGGGGGTCAAAGGTTCAAGTGTCCTTAATGTATATGAGGACAAGACAATATTGGAAACACATTTTAATGCAGTCCAAATACAGTACTTCATCAAGGCATATTTTATGGCAGAGCTGTTGAACTGGAATTTCGACTATTACACTAGGTGTTCCTGATAAGGTGGTCAGTGAGTGCATGAATGCTAGAGAGAGAGAGACAGACAGACAGACAGACAGACAGAGGGAGAAGAGAGGCAGAAAAGGAGATCTGTTTTGCCATGTAAGCATGAATAATATGTTACACAATCAAATCAGAAACACAGAAACACTGTCAGGGCTTCATTATACATAAAATACATAAAAATGAAAATCAATTAAAACAGAACTGAATGGAAAATGGGAGAAATGTAGATTTATTTTATATGTTCACTTTGCATAAAAATACATAACATTTAGACTGTTAGCTGCACTTACTCTATCAAGCTGTCTCTTCTCTTTCCACCCAGTAGGGTTGTGCCATATCAGACTGTCCATGATAATACCAGCATAAATTTGTATGTGATGCCATGCATTTATGTTCGCTAGTGCCCGCACAAAAACAACTCAAGCCAAAACATGTCTGACAGCAAGAACAGCGTGTCAGCTGCCAATGATGGTTTAGTACCTAAAAAGGGAGCTACTTCAATAGTATAGCAAAAATAGTATGGTACAAGAGGTCAGACCTCCAACAAAGAACAATACTTTGCAAAATATGAAAAAAAAAAAAAAAAAAAAAAAACTGTTCCTGCTAAAGGTAGAAACAACAAACTTGTTTTACTTGTCAAGTACAACCAAGTTCTGAAAGTTATGAAGGCATGCGAGGAGGATGGCAGCAGCAGGTGATGTGCGACCAAGCATCACTGAAGCACTCACTAGTTATACTCCATGTGACAAGAAGAGCCAACAGTGGATAGAAATTACTGATCCTGTTGCATGGTGGAAAAGCAGGATTTTGAGCCACTGGTTAAAAAGCTCGACCCAAGATACAACAGCCCAGGTAGAAAATACCTTTCAGTTTCACTTTTATTATATGACAATATTGTTAGGGCTCATTAAGTGTTACAAAGTTAGGTTATTGTTAAACTAAAGTGTTAAGTGGTTATATTATAATTTTACTTAAAATTCCCAAGAAAAAACACTACCTAGGCTACATTTTGCTTACATTTGACTTAAGCTCTTTCACTATTATTGCACTATAAAGCGTGATTTGTGGTCCCACATATGTGTCAGTATGCAGTGGAGTTCAACGGGAACAGGAGAACTGTGAAAAAAACCTTTAAAGATCAGAAAATACTGTATGAAAAGTAGACAGTGGACACTTTTCATTGCAATCGTTTTCAGTTCAGCTGCTTGTATGTTATAACTTCGCTCTTCTCTGCGACTGGCTGACGGACCAACAACAGCACAAAATGACCCTCACAACAATGCAGATAGCGGAGACTTGTTTACGGATTCACTGACAAAAGTAACATCAGAGAGACTGATCAGGCCTTTTCAGATGTGTTAGTTGAGCCAAACAAAGCCATAGTCAACTTCAAGCTTGACACTGGAGCCTCAGCAAATGTCATTCCCCCTGATATTTTCAAAAGATTGGGGATGCAGAACATGCCACAGCCTTCAACCCGCCCTTTCTACAGTTATGGAGGTGAGCAGCTACCTGTCAGAGGCAAGTGCAGCATTAAATACCAGTATAGAGACATTCACCTAACACTGACAGTCCACACTGTTGACACACATGCTCCACCAGTGTTAGGACTACAGGCATGTCTAAACTTTGGACTCATTAAGCTTATACTGTCTATATGGCTCATCTGAGATGTCTGTTATGGATGAATTTGCAGATGTATTCCTGGTAAGTGTACTATTCATATTGACCCCAATGCAGCACATGTAGGTCACCCACCAAGATGCATTCCTCTTGGTCTGCCAGACCACCTGAAAGAAGAGCTACAGCTGACCAGGTGGTCAGCAGAGGAGACCCATTGAAGGCTTGGTTGGGGATCGACGATGGTGACAGAGACCCGTGGATGACATGGCTGGAGGCCAATGTCTGGGGAGGCGACAGGACACCTCTGGTGGAATGGCTAAAGGCTGACATCAGCGAATGAAACTCTCTGAGGGCCAGTGTCAGCGAAGGCAAGGGAACTTAGGTGGTCAGAAGCAGAGACCCTCTGGGGTCCAACTACACAGGAGATGAGACCCCTCCAGAGGCTGGCGGTGAAAGAGAAAGATTGGCAGAGGTGATGGGACACCTCTGATACAAATAGGAGTCGGACCCTTGGACTCAGGACAGGTTCAGGACTTTCAGTCAGAGCGGGACCCACTGGCTTGGGCTCAGAACTCTCAGGCACAGGCACACCAGTTGGCCCCATTGAAGATAGTGGTGATGGGGACTCCAGCAGTCCTCACCCAGGTCACTTGGGATTCTTGGGACACTCGGGATGCTGCAGCAGCTCTGGTTTGGGATACTCAGGATGCTGCAGCAGCTCAGGCTTGGGACACTCGGGACGGTGCAGCAGCTCAGGCTCCTTGATGCGCAGGTTGCTCAGGATGCGCAGGTTGCTCAGGATGCACAGGTTGCTCAGGATGTGGAGGTTGCTCAGCTCGCTCTGGCAGCTCAGGTTGCACTAGCTGGAGCTGTGCAGGAGATCTCACATCCATCACCACTGAGGGTTGACCTCGGGTTGTGCAGGGCTAACAGCCAACCCCTCAGATGACTAGGGCTGCTGCAACCCCTGCTAAGGATACTCAGGATATGTTGGGAGTGCGTGGAGCATGCAGTCTCTTCTGAGGGCACTAGAGGCTGGGGATGCTCAGGATTGTTGGACCCACAGGATTGTTAGAATGCTGGGGCTGCCTAGTGGGATGCACAGGCTCCACGGAATGCTGGGGCTGTTTGGCAGAACATGCAGCCATCTCCTCTGACAACTCGAGCCGCAGCAACTCAGTCACAGGCTGCACAGGTTACTCTGGATACTCAGGTTGCTCTGGATACTAAGATTGCTCAGGTCAGGTCTGCTCAGCAGGCTCCAGCTCAAAAGTAAGAGGTTTTGGCATGTTTTTCATGGGCACAACCCACGTACTCAACTCTGCTGCTCAACCCACAAATGCATTTTCTTTGCAAATAGGGCACCATTTAAGAGGAAATAAACAGGCTTTCCAACAAATTAAGAGTTATTGCCAAGAAGCATTGTTACAAAGTATTGTCTCTGTTTTTACAGGCTAGAAAACATAAGATTCTGACTCAGACTGAGCAGGCTGGGAAACACAAAGTTCAAACTCAGTTTGAGCCTGCAACCCAAAACACAGTCTCTGACTGGGACAGCTGAGCAGTACAATAAACAGTTTCAAGAGATGCCAACTGGGAAACATCGCAAATGCCAATGAAACACCAGGCAAACCAAGAAACTCAGCATAATTAAATAACCAAAATCTCAAAGTCCAAAAACTCTAAATGCTGGGTAACAAACCCAGGACCATGACACTTATCCCATAAGTCAAACCTTTAGGTCACAAGCTTCCCTGATGTATAGGCCACCACTGCTTCCTAATTCATTAAAATATTAATTATTATTATAGTCTGGCAGCATTTTAAAAATATATATACAAACAATATGCTTGCAAGTGTTTTCTTATTTCACATCCTGTTTCTCTTAGATAAACAAAAACAATCTGCACAAAAACTGGCTCAACAGATTCATGGTAAATTAGAACGGCTAATCTAACCATTGTTGGAATTAAACACACACACACACACACACACACACACACACACACACACACACACACACACACACACACTGTATA
The DNA here is from genome assembly GCF_007364275.1 of Archocentrus centrarchus. Lineage (NCBI taxonomy): Eukaryota > Metazoa > Chordata > Actinopteri > Cichliformes > Cichlidae > Archocentrus > Archocentrus centrarchus. The sequence continues at coordinate 22,161,896 of NC_044348.1, forward strand.
AACCTCTTTTCAATTAGCTGCTTGAAGGACAGAGTGAGGGCAAAGAGGTAATGTTGGATTAGTATTTTCATGCCAGAGAGAGAAGGAGTGAGATGCACAGATTCCTTCAACCATAACACTGCCATAACAAGCCCCCAAAAATAAAGTAAGCCTTTGGTATAGACACGATTTTTATTGACAGCTTTGATCTACGTGTGAACTAATTAAAGGACCATGTGTCACTGAACTCTGCAATTAATTTTGAGGCATGGACATTTACACTCACCAGCATCCCGAGCAGCTAATAAAAAACAAAGTAATCGAGTATTCTAGCGATTATTCCATCGATTATTCGAGTAATCAAATAAGAAACACTTTTGTCTTATTAACAGTTCGTCTGCATATTTTGACTTTCATCAAATTTGCAGACGAACAAAATAAGCTAACTGCAGAGGTGATGGAACAGCTACAAAATTCTTTTGTTCATGTTGACACTTGCTGATCAGGTGGTTGATGAAGGACCTCCAGGTGTTTCCCAGTAAAGGTTTTAATAGTTGTTACAGGAAAAAGCACTGCTGCTTTGGACCAGTGTTAATTTTGTTGACGAACTATTTTCCTCATAGTTTTTGTCAACGACCCTTTTTTTCATGACGAAAACGAGACGATAACTAAATTAAAAACTACCTAAAAGGATAAAAACTATAACGAAATTAATTGACACTTTAGTCAGCGAATGAAAACAAGACGAAAATGCTTGGCGGGGACGACATCCAATCAGAACTTATGTAATTTTGTGACAGGGAGGGACCAGTTAGGAAAACATCCAATCAAACGCACAGTTGCACAAATTTGAGTTAAACCCTGGAAGGCCAAACTAGCCTGTGAATTGTCGTTACTTCTGATAGAACTAAGTTATGCAAACAATGTCAGCAGGGAGAAAGAGAAGAGCCGAAGTATGGACACAAATCGATGTGTAAACCATGTGGGGCGACTATCTCGGGTAAAACACAGCTAACAAATCTTGAACGACATCTGCAAGCCAGTCACCCAGATCTCCATGCAAAGGTGAGCATTTTAATGTCATACAGTGTAAAGTGTTTTTCCCAGTTTAGCGTTTGTGTTTAGAGAAAATCACCACACTGCGGTGGATTAGCCTTTCCTAATCTTAGTCCTGAAGGCACACTGCCCTGTACCTTTAAGAGTGTGTCCTGCTGCTAAAAATGTTGTTTGTTCAATATGTTAGTGTGTATTGGTCTTTCAAGCATTAATAATATTCCATAGCTTTTAATAAATTTAATGAATAAGTTTAATTTCATGTAAGTGTGTATAATGACTCATTCAAGGGAACTGAAGAAAAAGCATTTACATTTTATACCCTTTATATTTTAGTCGACTGAATCGACTGTAGATTTAGTCGACTATATTCTTATGCTAATTAGTCAACTAAAACTAGACTAAAACTATTCAGATGACTAAATTATGACTACAACTAAATTACATTTTCGTCAAAAGACTATGACTAAAACTAAATCAAAATTTGCTGTCAAAATTAACACTGCTTTGATACTAGAAAAACATTTCCTTTCGCTCCACCTGAGCTCATTGTCTCGATAATGGCAGACAGACTGCACATAAAACTGCTGCTGTTGTGTTATCAGAGTTTTTGTTGAAAAACTGGGGGCTGCATGAGCTTAATCTTTACAGAATGATCGCTAGTGCTAATAGCGGCGCCCGCTAGCAAACTGCAAACACACACACACACACACACACACACACACACACACGCACGCACGCACGCACACACGCACACACACACACACACACACACACACACACACGAGTGTAGAGAGCAGTGGAGGCATGGAAAAAACGTGGCATCGATGATCCAATCGGTGTTAAAGAGTCATTTTTTCTAAATGAAGGAAATCCATCGCAGCGACAGAGAAATGCTGGTAATGTGGATGAAACGCTCCGCTTACGCGGTGACACCTGAGCGCTGCAGATTTTAAATGAAGCATCAAAGCAACAAATTTGTGTCGAGGATTTTTTATAATGAAATTATTTGAGTGATGAATCGTTGCAGCCCTATTTCAATCAGTGATTTCACTTTAATCTGCTGACAAACTAAAATGATCTCCACATCTTCTTTATGAGGCTATAGGACAATAACAATTAATGCTTAAATGGATCTGGTTTTAAACTTTATTTTTGGGGCATTTCACCTTTGTTTTATAGAGTAGTGCCGAACATGCAAGGAAAGTGAGGACAGACAGCAAGTGTGTGGGGAAAACACGTAGTAAAGGCATATGAGCCAAACCAGCACCCTAAATTGATTCAGTTTGAAGTTTCAGACCTCTTATGTGCACCTGCATGTTAGAAATAAACAAAGCAGCTCTGAGAGAGCACTCAGCAATAAAATTATTAAATTAAAATGTTTATTTTACCACTCTGTGCAATAAATCCCAAGATTAACAAATTTCTGCAGCATTAACAGTGTTATATATTTTATGTTCTTTCAAGTTCTTTTATGGGGTGGCCGTGGCTCAGGAGGTAGAACAGGTCGTCTACTAATTGGAAGGTTGGTGGTTTGATCCCTAGCTGCTCCACTCTGTATGCCAAAGTTTCTTTGGGCACGATACTGAACCCCAAGTTGCCTCCAATGCATCCACTGGAGTGTGAACGTTAGATTGAAAGCACTTAGGCAAAGAAAAAGTGTATGAATGAGACATTATCTGATAACGTCTCTGATTGGAGTAATCAACACTAATAGGAAGCATTTCATCATTTTGATCTACAAAACAGCCATTTTTATGTGAGTGCGCACAGAGCCTGAAGCAGAAAGCCTTGTTAACAGAGAGAGTTCATAACCAATGTTGTGATATCAATTATCTCCAACTTGGGTTTTAGGTTTTGTTGTCACAATTAACGCAAAGAAAACCTGGCTGTGCTGAACTTCATTCATAGTATACGGTGACTTATGACGTAGTCAGTACAGCTAAAAAGCTGTAGTCAGTCTACATGCATAGAATAAGCCTACAGTCTACAAGGTTGAAACTGGCTAAATAAAAAATGTGCTACTCAAGAATATAGTATTATCTAATGTCATTTGAAAATGTCTGTTGCTGTGTAGTTGAGAAATCTTGCTTCTTTTGACTGAGTCAGTGCTTCCTTTTGTTCTGGACTTCCTGTGTGACTGAAAAAAAAAATCCTAATAAATATAAAATCTGGGGGCAGTCACCTCTTAGAGTGCTGACCAAGCAGGAATTTAATGTCAGCCACGTGGGCAGACAGGTGGCTTCTTTTCTCTGTCTAACTGCCACAGCATCCTTCCTATTTCAGTTCATCTCTTGCTGTGCCACCTCTGACTGGAGACTTTACTGGCGATTTGAATTATTAAAATTAATTAAACCAGTCATTCATTTTAATATGTTGCTGTGTGCTTCTGAAGAATGAGACACATGATTCCCATAAATCCCACTGATTTCTGCTGCAGCATTTCAGCACAAAAATGCTTTACATTCCCTGCTGTCAATCCACGTGTTTGTTGTCTCTCTCACTTTGCTGAAGAGCGCGAGCATGTTGGAGGAGAATTCTCATTTGGCCTGCATTCAATCATCTCCTATTGTAAGACCCTATGAAAGCTCCACTGATGCTAAAACATCAAGCTATCACGCTGTTCTGTGCTGCAAGCGGGAAAGCAGATCAAATTCTCAGGCAAAGAGGAAATGCACTGTAGAGTTTGCTGTACATCTCAGCAACCTCCCAGCAATCTCCCTCCCTGATGTCCCAGAATTAACATTGTCACAACATACCGATGTTAAAATGTCACACGCAACCACTTATTATCTCTCGTCTCCTGTTTTATACCTTCTCTTCATCATTCTCCTCTTTAAAGCTAGTCTCTCTTCATTTCTTCATCTTGATTTCCAATTTTCATTTTTTGATTATCTCTCCACTCTACACCTCCCCCTTCACGTTCTCTAGCAGGCGTTATTCTAAATGAGGGTGATTTATTATCGCGTTTCTCCTTTCCTGCTGAAGCACCATTACTGCCAAAGCCTCAACAGAAACACACAGGCTCACTGGGATTTTACAATTCCCAACACACACGCTAACTCAAGAATACAGAATACAGAATGAGATCATGTAAAGACGTTCCTACACATCTTCGCAGAACTTCAAAACACACCGTTTGCACAAAATGATGTGCAAGTATGTATGCTGGCTGACACACTCTTACACTCAAAACCTTTTGCACACACAACCCGGCACGCTCACACACAGATATGCTTAAAAATGTATCTAAATGCAAATGACAAAAAAGACAGAAAGAAGCCTGAAGGGAATGTTTGTTGTAAACACTTTTAAAGGATTTAATAAGTGGACAGCCAAGATTAGTGTAACAAACTCAGTATCTGACCCAGTGTCAAATATGTTAAATAATAATAATAAAAAAAATCCTGAACTTTATGAAATCACTATCAAGTTGACCTCTGACCCTTTGGATATACAATAAAATGTGCATCTGAAATCTTGTGTCAGGGTCAAAATGTCTTTCATAAGATTACAGTGATCTTTATCTTTGACCAGTTCATGCTTGAGTCCAAGTGAACATTTGTGAACAATTTCTAGAAATTCCTTTGTTCGAGCAGCTTTCAAGAGAATGAGATATACATGAATGGAAAATCCCCTCCACACCATGCACAAGCATTTTGTTGATTAGTTAAAGATGGCATTGTCTCGTTTTATATGTATTTGTGCAGACATGCTGTGAAATATCAATTTTTTTATCTCTCAGTGGTGAGAATTCTTCCAAAGACTCCTGGATCCTTATCCAGAACAACTCAAAACATTAATCACTTCTAGTTGAGCCAAGCCCCATATGTGGTGGAATTCTCATGCAAATCAATCCATAACTTTCCAAACAATCGTGCTAACAAACAGAAGGAGTCACGTTACCTAAAAAACTAAACAATTCTTTATTTTCTGAGAAGAGAAATTCTCTTTCAGTTTTGAACACTTCGACTGTTATTTCCACAAAGACAAACCAGAATGCATAAAAGCCTGCAAGCCGAATTTATTCTGACCAGTAGAACGTGATAACAAAACAATTCAAGAGACTGTACAAAGTAATTTCCATCTATGATTCCATCTCTCTGTATCTGATTTGAGTCGTGGGTTGAACAAAAAATGGAAAAACAGATGGGGTAACAGCAAGATAGAAGAGTGGATGAATATGAAGCAGACAAAGTGTGAGAATGTGAAGAGAGATAATAGAGGAGAAGTAAGGGGGGAGTAAGTGTGAAAGAAAATGAATGAGAATGAAAGAGTGAAAGGGAACTGGGGGTGTATGACATAAAGTCCCTGGAGTCCTAATTATCACTGTATGAATTATTACATCTGTATAACACATTCATGTTAACACACACACACACACACACACACACACACACACACACACACACACACACACACACACACACACACACCTCTGGATCTCCCCTGGAGTCTCAGCGCTACTGCCTCTCTCCATACACCTCTAGACCACTTCTCACCTAAGGCAATTTCTCCCTCCTACCATCCTCCTTTTTTGTGTAGTGGCGCTCCCTCTCTTCCTGTATCCCCCTAAAACAGTTTCTTTTATCTCTGTTTTCCATTTGAGCCTTGAGTCTTGCTTGGTACTACTTAATGCTTGATGTCAACATATTTTACTTCCCTCTTGATACAATGTCAAATTCTTAAGTTGACTGTTGTCTGCTGCGTGAGAGCTGTCCTTGCAGTTTTAGAAGATGCAAGCTAATCAGAAACTAGTATTTTAACACTTCAGGAGAAATAAATGTATAAAGCATTATGCTACCATTTGTCTTCGCAAATATGGACTCTAATTATTGTTCTGATTTGTATTTTGGTGAATTCTCTTTGTTTGGGAACCACAGTGCTTTAAGAGATATAATGTGTGATATTGCCATTGAGTTGGCTGGTTAGCGATGGAATACAAATTGAGTTTCTAAGACATTTAAAGTTTATTTGCAAAAGAAATTGGAGAAAGTCAGTCAGTCTCACTGATTTTAATTTACATGTATTATGTCTGTGATCCTGTTTGCAGTTGGTTTTAAAATGCCTCTTGAGTGATCACTGTAAACCCACCATGAGCTGCACTGGGGTCAGATTACTCTAACCACCTGCTGAGGTGGTCCAAGGTGCATTATAACAAAAATCTTTTGTGGAGTAAACACTAATCAGTCCACAAGTGTCCCTAACAATGGCAGAGAATACATTATATCAAGGCAGGGTATAGTGCTCCTTTTATGTCTTGTGCTTTGTGAGAGACAGACAAAATAACTGTGAGCTGGGTCCTTCGGACTTCCATCTGAAGTAATGTAGAACGTAAGGAAATCTGACCACAAGTAGACACTGTGGATAAATATGGGTGTAACAGCAATGTGACCCGGCAGTCCAGCTGTGATCAGATCAGCTAGGATGCATCTTGAAACCAAGTAAATGGGGGTCTCTGTGCTCAGGTCTGGCTAAGTTATGACCAATAAATATTACAGAAACTGAGTGGTAAGGATTTTAAAGTAACTGAATTTCTTTTAACATCACACAGTGTCTTTGGTTCCCATCTCTTCCTCTCTCTTCAGCTCTCATGTACCCCACTCAGGAGGCATGCTTCACAGTTGAAAAAATAAATTTAAGTCCATTTTGACGCCTCACAGTCAACATTTCTGCAGAAAAGTAATTTTTGTCTGCATGAGAAAAAAAAAAAATCCTGAAACTTTATGGTAGAAACATGCCAGCCTCAACATTTTATTTTATTTTGCATACACAATTTGATACTTATATATATTGTATTACAGAATAGAGAAGAAAACTTTCTGTTTAGATTGTTGTGTGTGCCAGAAAGCTTTTGTTAGCTCATTCTGACTTTGCATAAGGAGAATATATGTATAGAAAGGAAAACAATAGAGAAATAATTAAAATGAAAGCAGAGAAGTAACACGCAGATCATTTACGTTCCGATTCTTAACAAGGCCAAACTGCAGTTGGTAGAAATGCCTACAAACTGAACAATGTAAATGTACTTCTGAATTCCTGACTAATCTGTCAGACTCATATCAAGACACTATTCATGTTGCCTGTTATCACATGGTCATATAATCATATATTTCTACTGTTTCCATGGTGATATCGGCAATGTACTTATGGGAAGAATAGGTTCATATAATCCAAGACCCACACACAGACACATGCATTATATCTATAGGTTTACCTGATACGGATAGAGTGTGACTCCTCCATTCGTTCTGTTCAGGTGCTGATGTGCCTGCAGAGCTGCTGTACTCAGTACTGCTCCACTCCCATTATTACTGCTGCTACCCCCATTATTTACAGGGCTGTTTACTCCAGTCACTGGCTGCTGCTGGCCACCAGCTGGTTTTCCTGAACTAGGGGACCCATTTCTTCTGTCCACTCCACTTCCAAGGCCCAGAGAGCTGGGCTTGGACCCCAGTCTGTGCCCTGCACCTTGAGGTTGTGAGCTGCATGATCCATGGCTTGGGCTTGGTGTTGGAGTCTGGCTGGGGATTGGAGAAGGGGATTGTGAGGATGTGTGAGGAGGTTGTGAAACAGCAGCAGCAGCAGCAGCAGCAGCTGAGGGGGAGGAAGAGGAAGGAAGAAAAGGAGGCCATTCACGTGACAGAGGACCTCCTGGTGCTCCTGATGCTCCCATTGTACCCGGAGGTGCTTGAGATCCATATCGTCCACTCAGGGCTGGAGGAGAAGAGGTGGGAGACAAATCCCACTGGTCAAGAGTCAGAACCACACGCACAGCTTCCTGTTTGAGTTGAGTGAGGTGAGTGGCGCACACATCACAGCGACTGTCACGCTCATTCCACGCCCGGCGAGAACTGTTGGGCACCTGAAGTTTATCATGGAGGAGAAGTGAGAATGAGGGATCCTGGAAGGAGACAGAGAAAAACAAAAGCAGGCATTCAGACTGATGATTTAAGGTTTGAAATGAACAAGAACAGCTGGCAGTGAGATATGCTAAGAAAACCTTTAAGACAGGGAAGGATGAGACGGGAAGAAATCATGGGCATGTTGAACAAGTCCTTACTATGAATATTTATAGAAAAACTAAGAAACATGCTATTTAGCCTCAGGGAAGGAGTGTAGTGAGAGAGACACACAACAAGTGAAAAAACAAGTACACACACACATTATGTCCAGAGGGTCTAAAGGGTGAAAGTGTGACAGATGCTAGTGGCAAAAAGTTGTCTCATACAGGAATGAAAACACCTGACCTTCTACTCTTTCTTTTTTCCTATTTTTCTTCCTTTTATTGCGTGCACATCAGACTGAACTTTTTGCTAGAGTTCAGTATGATGTGTATGTGTAAGTTGCACCTTTGAATCATCCGTTAGCATATCTGCTCAATGAACACCAAAAATCTAAAAGAAAAATGAAGCAGTTTACACTTAATACAAGAGTTTAAGTGCTTGACTATCAATTTCTATCAATCAAAAACAACTGAAGTTATTGCTACATTACAAAAGCACCATCAATTTTAGCGATGGGAAATTTCCAACAAAAAGCCAATAAAAAAACTGAAGAATGACTATTTCTTTTATATTCATGCCTCATAAAGGAGTTCAAAGGTATTTGAATGAGCATATTTATTTGCACTTAAGGTGGAATGGCATTCAAATTAATATCACTTCAAACAAATAAAACTCACTTGACATTTTGAGTTTCATTCACTGTCACCAGCTGATCACCTTCTTGTTTTAAAACATATTTTTCTATCCTTTATGTAATGCATAAAACATAACATTAAATGATAATGAGCTACAGATATATGGAGGATTGGTACAAAGGGGAAAAAATAAAACATCACTGGTTTCAGTAATCTTCTTTATGCAGGCTACTACAATAATATTGTATCTATGTAATCTGAAATGCTTTATACTGCCAATAGTATTCGCTCATTTGCCTTCGCATGCATATGAACTTGAGTGACCTCCCATTCTTAAGCCATAGGGTTTAATATGAAAGTGGACAAGAAGGCCTGGCTCGCAGTCTCTGCTCTAACTCATCCCAAAGGTGTTCTGTCTGTTGAAGTCAGGACTCTGTGCAGCCCAGTCAAGTTCTTCCACACCAACCTCACCCACATGTCTTTATGGACCTAGCTTTGTGCACTGGTGTGCAGTCATGTTGAAACAGGAAGGGGCCATCCCCAAACTGTTCCCACAAAGTTGGGAGCATGAAATTGTCCAAAATGTCTTGGTATGCTGAAGCATTAAGAGTTCCCTTCATTAGAACTAAGGGGCCAAGCCCAACTCCTGAAAAACAACCCCACACCATAATTGCCCCACCCCTTTCACCAAACTTTACATTTGACACAATGCAGTCAGACAAGTACCGTTCTCCTGGCAACCGGCAAACTCATCCATCAGATTGCCAGATGGAGAAGCGTGATTCGTCACTCCAGAGAACACGTCTCCACTGCTCAACAACAAAAAAAAGAAATAACACACCTAAATTTGTCTCTCCTTTAAGCATTTGTCTGGTTACTTTTTGTGGATGCGTGTGTAAGAACAATTATTGTGTGCTTTCTTGTGTGTAGAATCGTGATATTCATCCAGTCTCTGTTTGGACTAATCTGTGCTTGTGTGCATAGCTATTTCTGTATAAAAAGGTGCATGTTCAGCCTGTATATGTTTTTCTGGACTAATTGGAACCACTTGCATAGAGCAAAGCTTAAATCTCTTGCCATGACTCTCTGGACTCAGTATCAAAGTTAACAAACTCGCGTACACCCTGATACAGATCTGCATCTAAACCTCATTTGACCCTAGTGAAAAATATTTTTTCTAAATTTTCCACAAAGCATTAAGGTCTTTATCTTGCAAAGGTCATTAAAAAGAAATGGCTTTTCCTCATAAAATCTGGCTTTGCTTAGGACCCTTGAGACTGATGGTAGGATTAAAATGACTGTGATTTTGTGAGCTTATTGTCCACCCAAATGCAGGTGTGGTGTGCATGTCTGCTTCAGAGCTCTGTAATTCAATTAAACACCTGTGGTAGCTGGTGCTACCACACTTGATGACTATAACCTTCCTACTTTCATCTATCCCACCCCTTGTATAACAAATACGTATGTCCTCACCCTTTTCTGCATAAGTGATAGTTACAGACTGAGTGCATGGTTAAACGTACAAACCATCTCATGCTATGTTAACTTAGAAGAGTAGAGATTAAAGAGGAATTGAAAGCATCACTTTCCTGCTATTTTTATGTGCCTCTGGATATATTCTTCCGTGCTCCCTGACAGGAATCTTTTCTGAAAGATGCTATTACCAAGCACTGCAGCATCTCAGAGCCATTACTTTCAAACCCTCTTGGTAAAGATTCGTGCAGCTGTCTAAATAACCCAAGACACAGTAATGTATGAGCAAACACTTCAGTCTCAACAGTTGGGACTTTTGTCTGAACATCTCAGTACACCATGCCAAGAAGATGCGCATGCACTTTATTTACCAACGAGATGAGGGGGCACTCTTTGTTTACTGAAGTTTAATCAATACACTAGTTATGGAGATGCAGAATTTCTAAGTGTGTGTATATGTCTGCCCAATCAATATTCATGCAACAGGCATCTCTTAGCAGATTTAGATGTTAAGATTGAGACAGATGATTGACAGAGAAGAGAGGAAAAACACACAGAAACAACAGCATTGGATTTATCAGCGCTGTCAATATGTTATACCACCCATTCATGTAATTATCAGGTTGTTTACCACATTACTGACAAATAATACTGCTTTAACACTGTCAGAAAGGCTTCCCAACTGTAGATGTCTGTGTGTGTGGTCAGCTTCTTTGGTGGCCCGTATGTTAATAACATAATAAGCACCTATTAGCGAAAAAAGTAAATGTAACATCCTGTCTGCCACACCTAATAGGCCTCTCTCAATGACAAGCCTGTAACCATACAATCAATACATTCTATGTATGTGTGTGTGTAAGTGTGCATGCACAAACTAACATTTCATTTAATAGTAAATGCACCCTCTCAATGTGAGAACTGCCTGCTTAGCTGTGTCAGCAAACCTCTAGACCACAAGATACACACACACACACACACACACACACACACACACACACACACACACACACACACACACACACACACACACTGAACGAGCTCAAGTCCTGCTGAGTATGTGAGCGTGTGTATGTGTGTTTATGTATAAATGGTAACTTGTTCCTTATGAAAACTAAGCAGCATAATGAACAGAACATGCAGTTAAGCATATACATACACGTGCATTTTCCTGCCTGACATTAGAGAACAATCGCACACTTCAGGCTGCAACTACTGAAGTCAAACTGTACGAAGGAAAGTTGAGGTGAAGCCTAACATTAAAAGCAGCTTTGTCTTTCGGCTACCCTCTTTAGGGGTCGCCACAGCAGCTAATCCCTGTCACCCTATCTCTTCTGAAGCATCCTCTGCAGTCACACCAGCCCTCTCCTATCCGTCACTACATCCATGAGTCCTCTCTGTGGCCTTTCTCTTTTCCTCCTGCCTGGCAGCACCATCTTCAACTTCCTTTGCCTGGTATATCTTTGCCAAATCAAATAAGTGGCTCATTAATAAGAGTTCCAAAGGCAGCTGATAGTTTTCATTTTCTTTACTGTATGGGAAGTGTTTTGACTGAATTTATATCCAACTAAGGGGAGAAGCATTAATAGTGATTAATAGTCATAATAATGACAAAATGATGTACTCGTAATGTAATGTCTTATGGTTTCACATTACATTACTCTTATTAATGCTTATGTAAGAGCCCAAAATTTGCCCCATGCTACTAAAATTTTCACTATAGAAAGAGTCTATTTCCCTTAATCTCTGAGATCATTTCCAAAAGGAATTTTTGTAAATGGAAGAAAACTTCCCTGCTGTCAAACTTTATTGTTGATGTACAAGAAAAATGTAATGCCATGTTGCCTACTGTTGGCCACTGAATTAGCAGGAGAGTCAGCACAAACCAATAAAAAGCACAAAGAAAGAATCAGAAACTCAGAATGAATAAAGGAGAATTATTGAGCATTTTTACACATTTAAGTAAAAATTTCTAATTACTGCAACTTTTTACTAACTGTCTATGGCAGTTATAAAATATGATTGAGGCAGACAAATAAAATAAACCACTGTGAACAAATTGTGAAGCATTCTTCTCATCAATGCCAAAGCAATAACCCCGCTTTCTGCTTTTCCTGTTTGTACTGAGTTGGAAAAGTCCTATCTTTGCCAAAAATCAGCAAGCAGGGAACATTTAATCTCTGTTGGCTTCTTCTGACCCTTCTTTATCGCCCTGTCACACACGCACACACTTAACCGTGAGAACGCCGTAGACAGGCGACTAAAGCAGCAGTAAAGTGGACACGCTGTATGGTCCTTGAGATGAGGGTCTTGTTGTTCCCAATTAGCTAAGATTTGAGAAGCATCCAAGGTGCCTGACTGGAAAAAAAAAAAAAAAAAAAAAGGAGAGCTGTGGTTTTTTAAGGGGGAAGAGAGGGGGCTTAAAAGAACAGACAGCTTTTGCAAATGCTGGGCGTGAACACAATCACACGCACGCACAACGTACAGATGTACTTTCTGTGCCTGCTCTGACCCTGATTCTGCATTTTTCAATAGAACAGCATAACTTTGAGTTGAGTATGTTATCAGGCAAGATAGACTTTATTCATAGTGAACTTCACATTCTACCAATATGAAACATTATTGCAGATTAACAAAGATTTTTAGTGTTTTGCACGTTTTGATAACTTCTTATTGTGAACTGTTATATTCTCTCCTCTCCTCACTTCTCCTCTTTCTTTCATCACACCTATTCGTCTCTTCACCTCTGAGTTCATCAATATTCTGTGAGTGACTCAATCACTCTCAGCACTACAGATAGTCTATATGTGTGTGTGAGTGTGATTCATTTCCTCCTATGTGGGAGACAAACAGCCTCAGCTCTACGCTGCAAAGATGGAGTGACAGAATAAGGGGAAAGCAGAGAGAGGGAGATTGAGTCCAACCTAACTGAAAAGTGACCTCAGCAACCCTTAGTGGCTGACAATCAGTGTGTTTGACTGTCTGTGTGTGTGTTTGACTGTCTGTGTGTGTGTGTGTGTGTGTGTGGGGGGGGGGGGGTCCAGACTGGACACAGAAGGATGCTATTACTGAGATTTGATGAAAAGAGACAGTTCGCCCTCACTGTTTGTGTGTGTGTGTGTGTGTGTGTGTGTGTGTGTGTGTGTGTGTGTGTGTATCTGTGAGTGCACAGGAGGTAAAGGATTCAGGAAAATAGGCTGTCAAACTCAACAAGACATATCCCTTTCATAAGCACACACACAGAGACACACACACGTAAAAAATACACTCTTTCCACCACTGACTATGAGACAACACTTTGACCCACCTCCATTACTGTATTCCTATTTTCTGTCTTTCCCTGTTTCCGCTCTTATATTTAGCTCCAGTTCATGGCATCATATCACATTCAAAACTATGGAAACAGAAAAGGTGGGTAGATCCGAGAGTAGAAAGAAAAAAATTGACAGATGTGTATTATTTGTGTATTCTTTAATGCTGTTTGCTAGTTTATAAGAGAGAATGTGTGTAATCAGTTCCATATGAGTGACAAAGAAAGGTAAATGTTTCCTCCCCCGTGCCTTCACTCATCCCTCTGCTCATCCATTTCTTCACTATTTGCTCCTGTATTTGTCCTATCACAGACACACAGGCACTTCTCAGCAGGTCTGGCATCAGTGAATTCATGCAGAAGAGATGCAGACGGTCTCTTGCACCTGCTCTGACAACACACAAGAAAATACACACACACAAAAATATAAACTAGCAAAGACATGGAGCAGAAAAGAGACTGATAAAAATACCATAAATTTCAACTATGTTGGTGGCCCACGATCACACTCATGATAGAGACTGATAGTGTGTGCGTCTGTGTGAATAACTGAGTCTGGTGTCTTCACAGGACGAAGGTCAATAACACATGAGTTATAAATTATATCACACACATAAAACACGTGTAGGCACACGTATGATATATTTAACCAATGTTGCACTGGCTGAGGTCAAGCACAGATCTCTCACACCATACTGTTTAAAACACACACCATCATTTTTCGCTTTCACACACACATACACTCTCCTGACACTTTATTTAGGTACACCTGTTCAACTGCTCACTAAAGCAAATACCTAATCAGTCAATAACACGGCCAAAACGTAGTGCATTTAGGCATAGAAACACAGTCAATATAACCTGCTGAAGTTCAAACCAAGCAACAGAACGGGGAAGAAAGGTGATTTAAGTGACTGTGAATGCGGCATGGTTGCTGGCGCCAGATGGGCTGGTCTGAGTATTTCAGAAACTGCTGATCTGCTGGGTTTTTTCACACACAACCATCTCTAGGGTTTACAGAGAATGGTCCGATAAAGAGAAAATATCCAGTGAAACAAAGCTGTCCCAAAATCTCTGAGGAATGCTTCCTTCTTGAATTTAGGCTACAAAGAATTAAGGTAGTTCTGAATGGAAGTAAAACTAACAGGAAGGAAAACAATAAAAAAAACAAACTGATAAAAATGATTGAAACAGAAATTCAAAACCATGACAAAGAGAACAATATTAATGTCAATTTGGGATCATATTAATCCCCCAAAATACATGAAACAATTCAGCACACATAGATTAAAAACGATGAAATGCACTACACTTAATAAAAGCTAAATGAACTCCTTGTGTTTAAAAGCTACCTAAGAGGAAGATTAATGTTTTTGTGGCACACATCAGAAATAACCCTCAGCAGAAACTGCTCTTTAATAGCATGTTACTGAGAGCCAGGACATTAAGCGAACCAACCTCTGCCTGCCCAGACTTTTCTCTTCCTTTGTTTTCCCTCAGTGACAAATAACTAAAGAACCCTGGTAGGTTTCCTCTTTCTCGCTCATTTATTATCTCCACCCCCTCTTCCTCTTCTCTTTCTCTCTCTGAAGTATGTCTCCTTTAATCACCTTTTTAATTGGTCATTCCCTCATATGATCCAATAATGGTTGTAGGAGTTAGATTGGTTAGGACATAACTGTAACCTATTATGTTCACACGCACGGGCACACGAATGCACACGTGCACATATGCATGAAGCCGGCGATGAACAGACGCACTTTGCCTGCACACATTTACACACTCCCTTGTGATGTTGACATGCCATATTAATAACGAAGAAAAACGCATTAGAATGTTTGTGTTGCCATAGCAGTGCACAAATGAATTAGCATAAGCAACTACCCATATAGCTGTGGTGTAAATTACTTGCTGCATTTTGCTTTCCTTGAGACTTCCAGGGTATTTGTGTTCATATCTGTATGTGGATGTTTGTGCAGCACATATTTGGACTGTATAATGTTATGTGTGTTAGAGAGACTTCATACTATATGATCAATAATTTATACAGTTGTCAAATGCTATAAAACATATTCCACAACAGGAAATATTGTGGTAGAAATATAACTTTTGGAGTGTAAACCCTTTTTAAAACCTTATTTTGGGGTAAACTTTCTCAGCAGTTCTTAACAGATTTGACTAGTGATCCAATAAATATAGTTTTTATATTTGGGTGACCATTAAAATTAAAGTCAATTTTGATGATGCTTTAAAATAACAGCCCAAACAAGTGCCCAGAGGCATTTCGGGATGGTTGCGGAGCGCCAAGACTTGCTTCTAGAACAGCTTAACCTGATCTTTCCACTAAGATCTTTCTCTCTTAGCTGTAGCTCAAACTGATCACTCTGTGGTATTCTTTCTCACCACAGGTTCAGCGGTGAATCGCAATTGGCATAGCAGGTAATCATTCAGTAACAAAAAAAAAGAATAAGTAACCAATCAACTAAAAAAATTCACAAAATACACCAACAATCAGATCAAGTTGACCATGCAACATTCAATTCAATTTTAATTCGATTCATTTTAATTTATATAGCGCCAAATCACAACAAATAGTCACCTCAAGGTGCTTTGTATTGTGGGTAAAGACCCTACAATAATACAGAGAAAACCCAACAGTCAATGAAATTTAATTTCTGCACTTTTTTTTTTGCACATTTTTCAGTGTAACATCGTCATCACCAACACTAGTCCTTCAATCAAGGGGACTTGCTGAAGGTAGTCCTCCTTAGAGAGAAAGAAAGCAGGGTGTGTGCATTCAAAGCCTATATGTTTGTCTTTATAGATGGTTTCTTTGAAATCTTACTTTCCGTTGAAATGTTGTGGGCAAGCAACTCTCATGAGACAGACCATGTTGATGACACATTTGTCTCTGTAGCCAGCCATTCATGCAGTCACTCTTTGGGATTGACAACCACAATTAATTGGCTGTCTGAATGACACCATGAATTAGCCTAGGTTAAGTGCTCATCAGCTCGTCACCTGGAAACATATAATGTGCAAAAATAGCACCGTTTGAACTCTGTGTGTGTGTGTGTGTGTGTGTGTGTGTGTGTGTGTGTGTGTGTGTGTGTGTGTGTGTGTGTGTGTGTGTGTGTGTGTGTGTGTGTGTGTGTAGTGTCAATCAGAGAAGATGCAAATTAGAGATGCTACAGACAGATCAGAAATCTTTCTGTGACTCTGCATCCTGCTCACATGCAAACATGTTAATGTGAATTTTAAAAAACTTTTTCATTTTTGCCTCATCAATATTTTAGCTTGCGTGTATTCCTGCCTGTCTGCACATACATTATTTGTTGTAGATACTGCTTTCTGATTAACAACCTGAGCTATGGCTCTTGTCCCTGCTTGTACAGTTACGCCTACAGACTCCCTGCTAGTGTAAATGAGCTAGCTGGCTGGAAGAGAGCCTGTTTTTTATTAGCTGCCCATCCACATCAGTGCCCAGTGCTATAAATGAAATAGTTGTTTAAATCGCTGCCTCTTTTTTTTATGTGAACGTTGCTTGCTGGTGCCTGTTTTTAAATTATCTGGCTATCAAATGGTGCTTCCCGATTGTAAATGAACTGCATATAAACTGTGCTGCCTCTTTTTAAATTAGTCCACCATCTGCAACAGAGCTGCACTGTAAATGAGGTATATGTAAAAATAATCTTCTTTACTGTGCTAGCTAGCTGCCAATTAGCTAGTTGTCTGCACCTGAATATAGATGAGGAACACTGCTAGTTAATTTCAGTGAGAACGTAATCTATGTGAATTAGGGTTTAATATTTTTCCCGAAAATGACATGAATCAAATCCCGGGAAATGACGAGCCATTTCCCGGGAATCCCGGGAAAAAGTTTATTTATTTTTTATTTTTAATTAGGCCTTCTGTAGCCTGTGTCGGCCTTAACCTATTGTGATATTGTAGAGGTAGCATTCCAGCTATGTCCTGTTATGCCCAGTAGGGGGTAACGTTGGCTTGATTAACGCAATAAAACCTACATCTCGAGATTCGAGTGCTCGAGCTATGCGGTGTTGTATCGTTCCTCAACACTCCCTTAACAAATATAATTCGAATATTCCTCCATTGTACATGGAATTATACCAAGATATTTTACAATTGCTGGTGCAAAACAATACGGTTCATCTCCACAGCATTGATAATGGCTCAGTCACGCTGTCGTGGCGACATCTGTTGCACTATATCTCCACCAGTGGAACGCTGTAATAGTCATTGAAAAGTTAACTACCGTACTACACTATAATATGGCATAACACAGGGCCTTGAGTAATGCACTACGACTTGGTCATTGCCATTCTGGCAACAACCAAATTTATAACACCGTGTCTGAGGGTTAAAGTAGGTTCGCTGTGAATCGTCTTTTGAAAAACTGGCCAATCCTTATAGCCTAAAAAATATACATTTTACTCAACTCCATTTTAAAAGCGAAATATGTTAAAGCAATCTATTTCATGATAATTTCTTCACACATTAGGCCCGTATCCTAATTCATGATTGTTAGTAAGCGGCTGCAAACGAGGAAAAGAAACACTCGAAGTTAAACAGATATTTCTTTATTGTTCAGGGCAGGCATATTTTATAGGCTATATAATGCAATATAACAATATATAATAATATAAAATTATATAATACAAAATACCTTAGGGTAAACACATTGCCTACGATTTCAACAAATTAAAGAGGAAAAAAGCACAACTGTTTAATACCTCTATTAAAACGCTTGAGATGAAGGCTGAAGCCTTAAACGGAGGCTGAACGTGCCTGAAATGAAGAGTAATGCTTTTCGCATTAAACGAACCCTTCTCTCAATATTTCCTTAAATTTAACTTTCTGAAGCTTTCTTTTCTTTCTGAAAGTCAAATCGACGCGCGCGACTTTTTTCCCGGTTTCCCGTCTAACGTTTCCCGGGAAACGGGAAATGGTTCTGATCGCATTTCCCGGGAATCCCGGATCCCGGGATTAAACCCTAATGTGAATGCCTGTAACAGGCATTCACATAGATTACAGGGATTTGAGATCTGCATACAGGCAAGGTTTTACACCCTGCTCTGCTCATAGTAAAGAGAGAAAGAAAGAAAGAAAGAAAGAAAGAAAGAAAGAAAGAAAGAAAGAAAGAAAGAAAGAAAGAAAGAAAGAAAGAAAGAAGAAAGAAAGAAGAAAGAAAGAAAGAAGAAAGAAAGAAAGAAAGAAAGAAAGAAAGAAAGTCCATTTGCCCCACTGCTAATGTTCATTTGCACCGATCAGCCACAACATTAAAACCATTGACAGATGAAGTGAATGACACTAATCATCTCATTATACTGTAATGTTCTGCTGAGAAACCTTGAGTCCTGGCATTCATGTAAATCTTACTATGACACCTACTGCCCACCATAACATTGCTGCAGACCACTAGCACAGAAACAGAAAAGCTGCTCTCTGATGACCTTGGTCTCCAAACTGCCAAGCATCTGTGGGACTCCCTAAAATAAGTCATCAACCATCAGCCCCTAAAGATGCAAAGCCAGGCACAGCTGAAGACCACCAGAGGTTCCACTTCCATGGATCAAAGCTGTTTTCAGGCAACATGACGGATGCCTACACAGTAGCATAAAGGAGATTTTATTGTTGTGACTGATTGGTGTTCATCAGCGCCTGAGAGTAAAATGCCAGCTCCTCACTACTGCTGGTGAGAAATGTCTGATTTTACACCATGTGTATAATATGCTCCACATCAAAATCAAAAGGATCCAACCCTCATGGAGTGCCTAGTCCAAACAAAGTGACATTCAATGGATACTGCACAACATAAGGACTGCATAACTATACTTTTTCTTTTCACTAAGTATATAGGATATTTAAAGGATGCACTTATACTTCAGGAGCCACACAGCAAATCCTCTGCTTTTCTGTCTTTTCTCTGTTCTGTTTTCATCCATTCCAGGCATGAGTTACATCTCTTCTTGACCACTTGTAAAGTATTCTCTCACAACTGTTCATTCTCCTCTTTTTGCCCTCCACCTACTTCTTAACTATCTTTCCCCAGGCTCTTCGTCCTATCCTCTCTCTGCCTCTCTCTTTCCCCTCTCTTCTGACTCCCTTTCTTTTGCCCCCTCTCTGTGACAGTGATAAATTGCCCGTTGGGTTGGGTAATCCATCTTGCCGTATCCCACACGTGAATACACACTCTCTGACGCCCTCTCACTCCTCCTCTGCTCCCTTGTTTTCCTCCTTTTTTCCTATCCATCCTTTCTTTCCCCCCAGTATCTTTCCAATCCAAGGTTAGTGAGGCACCTGAGGAGCTGAAGGTAAAGATGTGCCTGATAACTTCCATTTATGCTTTTCACTGTGTGTGAGCACACATGAGAGAAACAGGTAAACGCATGTGTACCCTTTCACAGTCATAAGATATAATATACAAACTCAGCTCGCCAGTGCATGTGCATGTTTTCTTCTATAATAGCAAGGCAAAAAGGCAGTATATCAAGTCATATATCATGAACAGCCAAACTGTTTAATTACTGTTTAATTAATATGTGACTATGATTTTTTTATGATCATATACTTCTGTCAGTATTTGCCAACTTTTACAAACAGAGCTCGAGACTAGGACTAAACTGCTCTTATTAATTTCAGATTTAAAAAGAAAAAAATGGTAACTGGGGTGTCCTGGTGACCTGGTAGTTGATAGGCTCCATTTCTCCCAGTTGCAACTTCTTTGGTTTCATGTCATTCATGTCAAACCCTCCCTTTTAGACTATTTTTGGTGTTCCTCCTCTACAAAAACAATACAAAAAAGGCCAAATGGAAAATTGCCTGCATGACTAATAGTCTAAAGCTGTGCTAGTGGCTCTGTGAAGTTCTTATTAGGCACAAGGCATTAAGCAAAACACTAATATCAGCATGACACAAACAGGCAGATTTTAACAACCATGTTCAGCTTCTTTCTTTCTTTCTTTAGCAATATATTTTAGTACTGAACATAAAGCACAATTTGCATGTATTTGGTCATAAACCAAAGGACTGACACATTACCATTTGCAGATCTGAGGATCACCTAAACTGGAGATTTTTATGTCTGTACTATAACTTTTTGAAACTGATGATCCAACATTTATACCTCTCACTGTCTCTGTTTTTCTTGTATTAATCAGCTATCTTTGGCATTTTGATGACACCACCATGAACATCTCCCTGTAGAGACCGTTTTTGTAGACCTGTTTTCCCTGAGCTGAATATGTCTTACAAACTACACGCAAGAACTTATAAACCAGCTGGTTTACAGGTTACCCTCTGCAGACATTAGTATCTATACATTTTCATGGCAATCCATTGTGAAGATATTTCAGTCTGGGTAATCCCGCTAACTAGTAATGATATAAATGATATGCAGCCAAATGTTTTTGGTAGAAGTTACTAACTACACTTTGAACAATGAATAAGGCAGGGATATTAAAACAGTTTGTAAGCTACTATAGTCAGGCTTATATGAAATAGTTTTGTGTGTCTTTACAAGAAACTGGAATTTCTTCAGGGTGAGCTTCGATCAGCCAACTACCTTTAAAACTAAGACACTTTTTAGTACTCCAATATTCATGAAAGTCAACTGAGTGTGCTTGCTCTTCTTCAGGCTTCATGCTCACACAGTAGCACTCATTCATACATGGGAACGCTGCAAAGCAAAGCACAGTGCTCCACTGTTGGCCAACAAGGTCCTCAAAGGGAACAGCTGAGGCTGGAGAGCTTTGCTCAAGAGCACAGTTGTTACTGAGAGTGGGGAGACTTAGCCACATTTCACAAGGTCACCAAACCTGAATTCAAAATGACGACCACCCAGTCACAAAGCTGTAATATGCACAGCTAAACTACTCATGTCCAAGCAGATATGATCAATCAGATATTTCTCATGATTTGCCAAATATGGGAGATTTAGTGAGATAAAACAAGGAATAAAAATGAGAGATGGAGAGATATGGAGAGCTATATGAAGGTAAAGATTAAAGAGGGAGAACTCTGCTTTTCTTTGACACCCCCCCCCCCCCCCCCCCCTCTTTCTGACAATGTATATAGCTAGACGTACAGTCAATAGCACATAAGAGTAAACAACAACAACTGGAACAACCCCTGTAAACTGAGCCCCACAGCCTCCATCTGCTCAAGGTAATTGGAAAGTTTAACGGCTAGAGGCTATTCTCTGTGTCTGATTGAAGCACAGACTGGGAACAAACAGCCAATTTAATTCTCTCTCTGTCTCTCTAACTCTCTCTCCCAAAACACAAATACACACACACACACTAACAAACACAAGCACACACACTTCCCCTCTTTCACCTTTGTGCAGTCTATAAGAATTATTGCCTCTCCCTTTCTTTAAACCTCTGTTTTGACTAGGCTTTTTTTCTGTCTTTTCATTCCAATCCTTTCCTATCTATTTTTTTAATCTTCCACCCCCTCCATCTTTTTGATAAGAGGAGGAATTGAAGAGGAGTAATGTAAGGTTAGAGGGGGTGCTGTTATGATGAGATGGATGATGAGTAATAGGAGGAAGTGGATGATATTTATGTCTGTTGGTCGGTAGGATTGAGAGGGTGGCAAAAGAAAGAAAGGACAATAAAGGACAGCAAAGGACAAATCAACTACTTAAGATTTAGATTCAAAAATCTCCTGGAGTCCGATTCAAAGAATTCGCTTTAATAAAAACCTTTAAAAAAAAAATTCTAAGTAACTGGTTCACGGCTGTTTCAGTGAAATCTGCCATGAGGGCCACACTGGAAACTGTTTGCTGCTTAAATGTCATCCTTGTTCTGGTTGCACCTCCTGCCCTTTACAATGCACTGACACAATACACTCGCAGTCCTGCTTAAAATACACACACACACAGAGGTCTCCTCTTATCCTATCTTTGGCATTCGTCAGCCCCTTAACCTACAGTATATAGCTAAGCTAGGAATGTATGGACGTACACATAGGCGCTAATTTTGTAGGCCAACGTTGCAGTGTATTTAAAACAGGAATGCCATCACAGTGCTTGTAAAGCATGACCGACTGACTGACTGGCAGAGCTCTGCCTCTAGTTTTGACCCTAAAAGGCAGGTCTGTTGCCACTGTAGGCACTCACAAACACAGTCGTGTAGTGTACAAGCCCACTGCAGCTCTTTGTAGGCAACTATGTCACCTCT
The DNA here is from genome assembly GCF_007364275.1 of Archocentrus centrarchus. Classification (NCBI taxonomy): domain Eukaryota; kingdom Metazoa; phylum Chordata; class Actinopteri; order Cichliformes; family Cichlidae; genus Archocentrus; species Archocentrus centrarchus. The sequence goes on from NC_044348.1 coordinate 22,184,553, forward strand.
TCCCACATGCTCATCTTTACTTCCATCCTTTCTGCTCCTCTCTCTCTACATCCCACTCTTCTTCAGTTTCCCACATCTATACTTTCAGCTTTCAATATGCTTTATTGTTAGCAATATGCACAGTAGGCTCCACTTATGTGAGTGTGTGTGAATGAAAACAACACTGTAAAGCACTTTGTGGATTCTAGTTAAGGCTGAAAGGCATTTCATGTGAATGCAGATCATTTACAGTGAGTGAGTGAGGACCTTTTTCCTGAGCTTAAATTACATCCACAATAAAAAAAAAACAAATAAGCTATGCCCCTTTATGAAATGAAAATATTCACTGGGACATACTTGGAGGAATAATAAAAGAGCAACATTATATACTAGAGAAAGTCAATTTTGGAATGTAAATTTGCAAGACCCTGGATAACTCTTGACTCTTGATTGACTATCATTAAAACTCAGCAGATGGTTTCAAAATTCTGGGCTCAAGAAAGAAAATCCGTTGCCCATTTCCATCTCTTCATCCTTCCAAAAAAAAAAATAAAATACTGAAAGCCACATTTAGCTGTTTTGTTGTCATGCTAACCTAGAAATGCCAGTGTGTCATCTCATATAGCTAAAAAAAAAAGCAGAGGTTGTTCACAGTATCAGATATTAGTGAGCTCATCCTCTATAAATAAACCTGCTAGCCAGTGCAAGCACTGTAATGCAACATGACTAAAGGATCCTCTATATACAATACTGGATTCCATTTGTGCACATGTGCACATACAAGTTTAACAGAAAACAAATGGATCCTTTTTTCCCTTTAAACACTGCTTTAAGCTTCTCTGGTTTCATCTGTATTGTGCAGGTGAATCGTAATAACTTCACTTTATATTCATGCCATACTGCTACTCATTAAAATGTCAGCATCAAGAACAGACATGCCTGACTGAACCAACTCCTTATGCAGAAAACACAGAACAAAAAGCAGAGCAGCAGAATATTTTCACACTCACTATTTTATTCAAGTTAAAGTGATATAATAAAAATGTGATTTTACTACATAACCATAATTAAGCAGACATGTATTTTCACCAAAATTTACACACATGTATTTGTTTATTTATTGGTCTCATTTTATTCTTTTAGCTGGTAAAGTAGTAGAAACAAGGCCAAGCCTAGTTGCCCCAACTTCACAAGTGCCCCTACTCTGAAAGTTGAAAGCTGAAATCTGTAGACAAGCATGGACATGCACACGGGAAAACACACACACACACACACACACACACACACACACACACACACACACACACACACACACACACACACACACACACACACATCCCTGTCACCCACACCTCAGCCTGTCATGAGATTTTCCTAGTGCGAGATGCTGAAGATAGATGTGTTATGTGTGACTGTGTGATAGCCTGTGACTGTTGGTGTGGGTGTGTGTTTGCATGAGCGAATGTGTATGCTTCTGAGTGATATATCAGCTTATGACAGCAGGTTGGCTAATGTTAGAAGTGTGGTTAGCAGGTCTTCAAATAAACCGTTCAGCGAGCAAGACTTCACAGCGTCAGAGAGAGCTGGAGCTGGCACCTGCTGCTGCTGGAACACTGAAACGCTTTCACTCTTCATCTTGGCTCTCGATAACGGAACTGAGAAGTTTTAAAGTCTGATATAAACAGTGTCAGAACAGGCACAGCATGTTTTGCACACAGACAAACAGACTGACAGAGACAGACAGAAGGATACACACACACGTTATACACTATAATTCATAATATAGTTTACCATAATCGCTTGGTCACCGTTTGTGAACAATACACATGAAGAATGTGAAATTTTGTTTCTCACACAGACACACTCACACAAATGCACAATATATATTGACAGGACAAGACAGACTGAAGACATGGCTGCTAAAGTACTAGGTGACAGAGAGGCAGTTGCCATGGTAGCTGCGGGGCCCCATGGCAGCAGGTGCTGTTGCCACTTTCACTACCATCCAGCAATGCACACTTGTCCTCAATAACCCCCCCACACACACATACACACACACAAACACACACACACACGCCGTGTGTGTGCTCATTTGTGTGTGCTTTCATATGAATCTCAGAGTATCTTGATGTGTGCATGTTAGTATTAGTTTGTATCCGTTCATGCAATTGTGTGCCAGTGTGTTTGGATGTGTGCACTCATGCATGTGATTTGCCCGTTGTTGCAATATTGCCAGTGTGCGGGAGTGGTGTGCATGCTTGTTCTGAGAGGATGGCTGAGGTGCTAGAAATGTAGCATTTGCTTCTGTCTGTTTCTGCTTTAATAAGTGAACTACAATAGCTTGTTGCATTTGAATATATGTTTTGTCATTTTTGTCTTTATTAGATAATAGACTGTTGAAATGACAGTGCACAAAAAGGTGGAATAAGGGGAAGCCAAAATTTAAGAAAAAAAAAAAAGGCATATCCAATGCATATTTGAATCTTAGTTTGGAAATTAAATAGAAATCCTTGCCAGGGCAAAGTAACACAAATGCTTTAAATTCAACACTAAACTAGGAAAAAAATATACAAAATAGGGGAGACAGCTTTGCCAGGTAGATAAACTCCTTAGGGAAAAACTTCCATAACTTGTTTTTTAAATTAGCCCATGGCTACAGTTGAAGAGTCAAAATGGCATCTGCTGTACCAACACTCTGCACATCCATCTGCTGGATTTTAAAATGTGCATATTTATTGTCAGTTAACTATTTAATTCATATTGGCAAACTCGGATTCATCGTGTTCTCTCTTTTGGAGCCGGCAAAGCTTTTTTGCAGCTTCTCTGGCTGCAGGGGATGAAGTCACCACACAGACACAGTTAGCTGAATGTAGCAGCCTACTGGCTGGGGTAGTTAAGTCTAATTAAGTGTGTCCGCTCTGGGTCAGTGACAATAATGACAATAATAACGCTATTAGCAAGAGCAGTCTTCTTTTTTTCCTAATTCTCTTTTTCTTCCTCTCTTTCCGAAATTCAAATATTTGTCTCTCTTGTCTTCTCTTATTTCTCTAGAGCTTCATTTTGCAGAGAAAAACAATGTCTGTGAGTGTGTGTATGTCAGTGTTGGGCACTTTGAACTCAAAAGGACTGTTTGGGATTAAGACTCTGATTTAGGGTTAAGGTTAAATGTAGGCTTAGGTTAGGGTTAGAGCAAGGGCTGAGGTTTGACATTTGGTGATAATAGCTAAGGTCAGGCGATGTTTTATGTTAAGTGTGGGTGACATCTCAAAGAAAGAGAGTGAGAGAGCGTATGTTAGTGTGCCTATGTTGCTGGTACCTCATCTTTGCACAGCCCCATCTCTAGGCATAATAAAATGGAGAGTGAGACAGAATACAAGCAAAAGGGGAATAAGAGAAGGAAACAAATAAATAAATAGGTACAACCATCGCCTGCTACTTGCGCGGGGTTGGATCATTTTGTCTCCATAACCTCTACCCCTTCTGGATCTTAATCAGCACATTCATGCTGGTTCCAGCTTTTCCCATAGCAGAGGGGTCTATTTCAAAAGGGCTGCCAATTGTCCTAATGAGACACACATGGTCAGAAATACTTTTCAAGACTCCCAGTGCTCTTTAGTACTATTAACAACCATCTGAATTTAACACCAATGAGATACCTAACTTTTTTTAAATGAATAAATTTGTGTTCCTGGAAAAGACCTTGACAATACATATAGTGATACCTGCTCATCACATGTTTCTGTCATTTTACAAAATTTACATATTTACATATAATTCAATCTGTTAGCTGGAAGGAGTTCTGCAGTCTCCTGACCCATTGGCTAGTTGGCTGACAGCCTCTGGGGGGAATGCCCAATATTTCAAGGCTTCCTGTAACAGACTTGTTTTATGACTTCCTGTTTATCTTGCCGTTCTTGTTTATTAATGCAGATGAATGCATATTCAGGTGGCAGCCAGTGGTTTCTCTCCACACGGGCAATGTACCTGAAAACAATCAAAGCCTACGCAAACAGGGCTAGTGAACAGAACTTGGAACCACACTACAAATGGAAACCAGAAAGGTCCCAATACCCAAAGCTCAAATCAGTTTATATTGATTAGATATGACAAGACTCTTGAAGAAATTCAGTGTTTTTTTTAATGTAGCGCCAGTTTACAGTGACATTCACCTCAAGGCATTTTAAATTGTTTGGCAATACCAAGAACTCCAACAATCAAATAATGAACTTGGTGAACATATAATCAAATGGACTTTAGTTATAAATATTGACCATATTTTTTAAACTGCTTAAATATGCAGATAACATTTGAGTATCATTTTAACACAAGTGCTTTCTGATAAACACAAGTGAAGTTACTGAATTGGCATATAGAGTCTGTTGGTATGTATATGTCTGCAGTGTGGGGGTGGGAGAGTATGGTGGCAAATAGACATAAACCCAGTGAGAAGCTCGTCAATTCAGTCTGCATCAGCATCTCTCCCTCTCTTCACACACATATCCATGCAGCCACACCATCTTGCTGTTATTGATGAAGCCACCTCTTTATATGGTAATGTCTTTCACACCTGAAAGGCATCAGGAGGGCATGATCGCTCGGTCTCTCTCTCTTATACACACACACACACACACACACACACACACACACACAAAACTGCACTAACTATATACATGCCAAAAACATACACACTAAGATGCACCATTATTCATGTGAACTCCATATATTTTCACCCTTTCTCTCCCCCTCACCCTCTCTGTCTGTCTCTCTCACACACACACACACACACACACACACACACAAACAACTATGAGGAACCCATTAACACTGATGGAGATATGTATGCCGCTCACATCTGTCACATGTCGCTGCCGTGGCAACACCAGCTGCCGTGGTTACCAGAGGCCTGCTTCTGTAGTGTTAGGGGATTTGGTTATTATAGGATAGCTAGCTACCTGTGTGCAGAAAAAATATCCCTTTGAGAACAGATTGCTGAGCAATGATACTCCACCATTTGATCTGATAAGTGGACTAATTACAGACTAATCACCGGTTGTAGGTGACAATTACTTGGTGACTGGGATTCGTTAAACTGATTAGATCCACAAGTGTATCAACATCACTTGTGTTTATGGATTGGAAAGGCACCTGAAATAGTAGACAAAACAGTGAGCTCTAAACCTCCAGTTCACCTGATGAACTTCTCATCATCTTCACCTTTTACCCACCTACTAAAAATGTTGGTGTCATGGCCGGGGAGGAAATGGACGAGGAATGGCTGACACGAAGGACTCCAGAAGTCAGCGTAACATAAAAGGGATTTATTTCAACGGGGAAAAAACAAATACAAAAACCGTGGAAGGGAGACGACGGGCAGACACAGGGAACACAGGAACACAAGAACACAGGAATACAGGAACACACGGACACACAACGTCAACGACGCAACAGAGAACAAAACAAAACTGAGGGCTTAAGTACACACTGGGTAATCAGGGCAAGAGGAAACAGCAGGGAACAACAGGTGAGGCAAATGAAACTAATTACACAGGGGAAGCAAAGCTGAACACAAAGCACAGGAAAACCAGACTGTCAAAATAAACAGGAAGTGACAAACCAAGGAACATACTGACTAAACACGGGGAACAGGCACAGACTCAGGACAGAGACGCAGACATATCACAACACTAGGAAATAAACTAACACAAAACGCTGGGCCAACGGCCCAGGACATGACAGTACCCCCCCCTCAAAGGCCGGCTCCCGACGGCCAAAACAAGAAACAAAACCAGACCAGGGCGGGAGGCGGGGGACCAGGAAGGAGGGCCCGAAACAAAAACAGACAGGGAGCAAACAAAGTCAGGAACAAACCCAAAAACACAAGGAAGCACTGGAGCAAGGGTAGAGCACAAGGGCAAAAAACAATAAGCACAAGGAACCGAACAAAGAAAAGCAATGGCACAAGCTGAATACAGTCCAAAAACCAGAGCAAAAACACGGGGATGAGAAAACAAAAAAAAAAAAAAAAAACCGGATGAAACAAAAAGCGACGGCACAAGGCCGGAGAGCTCCAATGTCCAAAACAGGGGGTCGAAACAAGGAACAGTCCAGGAGCTATAACAAAACAAAAACAGCAGGGGAAAAAACAGTCCACAGTTCAGGGGAGTCAGTGGGAAATCCAAAACAAAAAACACAGTTCAAGGAGGTCGACCGCGCTCCCAGCGGCGGCGACGACGAGACAGGACTGGAGGCCGACCGCGCTCCCAGCGGCGGCGGCGGCGACGAGGAGCAGGCACTGGAGGCCGACCGCGCTCCCAGTGGCGGCGGCGACGAGGAGGAGTCACTGGAGGCCGACCGCGCTCCCAGCGGCGGCGGCGACGAGGAGGAGTCACTGGAGGCCGACCGCGCTCCCAGCGGCGGCGGCGACGAGGAGGGGACACTGGAGGCCGACCGCGCTCCCAGCGGCGGCGGCGACGGGGAGCAGACACTGGAGGCCGACCGCGGGGCATGCGGCGGCGGAGACGGGCGACCCCGGGCTCTGGTGGGGAACCCTCGGGTGACGTGGAGCGCTCGGACTGAGCAGAGACCCCCACCGGCTCGGACTGAGCGGGACCCTCTGGCGCGGAGTGCTCGGACTGAGCGGGACCCCCTGGCTCGGACTGAGCGGAGACCCCCATCGGCTCGGACTGAGCGGGACCCTCGTGCGCGGAGCGCTCGGACTGAGCGGGACCCTCTGGCGCGGAGCGCTCGGACTGAGCGGGACCCTCTGGCGCGGAGCGCTCGGACTGAGCGGGACCCCCTGGCTCGGACTGAGCGGAGACCCCCATCGGCTCGGACTGAGCGGGACCCTCTGGCGCGGAGCGCTCGGACTGAGCGGAGACCCCCATCGGCTCGGACTGAGCGGGACCCTCTGGCGCGGAGCGCTCGGACTGAGCGGGACCCTCTGGCGCGGAGCGCTCGGACTGAGCGGAGACCCCCATCGGCTCGGAGTGAGCGGAGACCCCCATCGGCTCGGAGTGAGCTGAGCCCATGGGCTGAACGGGGCCTACATAGTGAGGCACCGGATGCGTAGGCTGGGACCGCGGAACAGGGCACACTGCTGCTTTATTGAGCAGCAGGGGCTGCTCGGGGAATAGCCGAGGTGCAGGGGACTGCGTGGAAGCAGGCCGGGAGACGACTGGCTGCGTGGAAGCAGGCCGGGAGACGACTGGCTGCGTGGAAGCAGGCCGGGAGACGACTGGCTGCGTGGAAGCAGGCCGGGAGACGACTGGCTGCGTGGAAGCAGGCCGGGAGACGACTGGCTGCGTGGAAGCAGGCCGGGAGACGACTGGCTGCGTGGAAGCAGGCCAGGAACTAGCTGACACTGGGGACCGAGGAAGAGCTACTGGAACTGACTGAGAGTGGAGTGGACAGGGAGCGACAGGGGCTGGGGCAGACTGAGTGCGAGGGAGAGCGACAGGGGCTGGGGCAGACTGAGTGCGAGGGAGAGCGACAGGGGCTGGGGCAGACTGAGTGCGAGGGAGAGCGACAGGGGCTGGAGCAGACTGAGTGCGAGGGAGAGCTACCGGGGCTGGAGCAGACTGAGTGCGAGGGAGAGCTACAGGGGCTGGAGCAGACTGAGTGCGAGGGAGAGCTACAGGGGCTGGAGCAGACTGAGTGCGAGGGAGAGCTACAGGGGCTGGAGCAGACTGAGTGCGAGGGAGAGCTACAGGGGCTGGAGCAGACTGAGTGCGAGGGAGAGCTACAGGGGCTGGAGCAGACTGAGTGCGAGGGAGAGCTACAGGGGCTGGAGCAGACTGAGTGCGAGGGAGAGCTACAGGGGCTGGAGCAGACTGAGTGCGAGGGAGAGCTACAGGGGCTGGAGCAGACTGAGTGCGAGGGAAAGCTACAGGGGCTGGAGCAGACTGAGTGCGAGACAGCGCTGCTGGCTGCGTGGGAGCAGCCTGAGGGCTAGGGAGATCTGGCTGCGTGGAAACAGAGAGGTGAGAGCTAGCTGACACTGGGGCCTGAGAGGGAGCTGACTGAGAGGGCACTAAAACAGCTGACACGGGGAACCGAGGGAGAGCGACTGGAGCTAGAGCTGACTGAAGGCGAGGGAGAGCGACTGGAGCTAGAGCTGACTGAAGGCGAGAGAGAGCGACTGGAGCTAGAGCTGACTGAGACCCTGCTGCTGCAGCTAACACAGAAGACCGATGCGAAGGCTTGGACCTGGCTGCCCCCACCCGCGGAACAGGTACGGGTGCAGAGGTCAGCCCGTCCGTGGCTGCCCCCACCCGCGGAACAGGTACGGGTGCAGAGGTCAGCCCGTCCGTGGCTGCCCCCACCCGCGGAACAGGTACGGGTGCAGAGGTCAGCCCGTCCGTGGCTGCCCCCACCCGCGGAACAGGTACGGGTGCAGGGGAAGCTGGAGCTAAGGGAGCTGGAGCAGGGTGAGCAGAGGGAGCTGGAGCTAACTGAGGGGTCTGGGACTGCGACTGAGGGGGAGCTGGAGCTACAGCTGACTGGGAACACTGCGACTGAGGGGGAGCTGGAGCTACAGCTGACTGGGAACACTGCGACTGAGGGGGAGCTGGAGCTACAGCTGACTGGGAACACTGCGACTGAGGGGGAGCTGGAGCTACAGCTGACTGGGAACACTGCGACTGAGGGGGAGCTGGAGCTACAGCTGACTGGGAACACTGGGAAGAAGCTAAGGGAACTGACAGGAGTGGCTGAGAGGCTGCAGCAGTGGTCTGTGGTGCTGACTGTAGGTGAAGGGTGGTGATTACAAAGTCTTTCACTAACCCGTGCAAGGAGTCCAACAGCCAAGGGAAACTGGCAATCAGGTCTTGAAGCCTGGTGGTGATGGCTTCCTGTTCCTCCTTACACGGGTCAGATAACAAGTCCAAGCATAATCGGTCCACTCTTCGGATCAGAATTTTCCTGCTCTCCTCTGAGAGGGAGGAAGCAGCAGAGTACATGACGGGCTGAAGTTGCTCTTTCTGCTCCCGCGGCGATTCTCTCTGATGCTGCCGGGAGCTTGGTCTTCCTCCGTCAGCAGCAGGCAGTGGTGACGCGGAAGTGGTGGGAGGCCAAGGACCCCTGTGACCCAGGAAGCGGAAAAATGACTCCTCTGGAGTCATTCCGGGCGCCGGCTCCAGGAAAACGTCTCTCCGCTTCCTCCGGTATCTCGTCCTCCGTGGCTGCGGCGACTGCTGAGAAAAGGAGGGACCAGCAAGCGGAGTGACAGGTGAGGGAGCGGCCGGCGCCAAAAACAGTCCGCCCACGCGGCAGACCTGCGGTTTAGGCGGGGGCGGTGAGCGGCGTCGCCGGGGACCGTTCAAAAAAGCTGGTCCCCCCAGCGCCAGGCGAGTGCCGTTGTAGCAGCCGGAGCTTGCAGGGTCTTTAGTTTGGTTGCGTCGTTCTGTCATGGCCGGGGAGGAAATGGACGAGGAATGGCTGACACGAAGGACTCCAGAAGTCAGCGTAACATAAAAGGGATTTATTTCAACGGGGAAAAAACAAATACAAAAACCGTGGAAGGGAGACGACGGGCAGACACAGGGAACACAGGAACACAAGAACACAGGAATACAGGAACACACGGACACACAACGTCAACGACGCAACAGAGAACAAAACAAAACTGAGGGCTTAAGTACACACTGGGTAATCAGGGCAAGAGGAAACAGCAGGGAACAACAGGTGAGGCAAATGAAACTAATTACACAGGGGAAGCAAAGCTGAACACAAAGCACAGGAAAACCAGACTGTCAAAATAAACAGGAAGTGACAAACCAAGGAACATACTGACTAAACACGGGGAACAGGCACAGACTCAGGACAGAGACGCAGACATATCACAACACTAGGAAATAAACTAACACAAAACGCTGGGCCAACGGCCCAGGACATGACAGTTGGACATTAAAAGAATCAGGTTGCAGCATTAGGGTTTCCATCCTTCACGTCTAACTCAAACAATGTGGGTGTTTCTTCTTAACATATTTGACAGTTTGTCAGTCTTTATACTTGAAAAATAAGATAGACATGTACACTGTTATTAGAAGAACCTACTGCGATATCGTCAAGTCTGACAAATAAATGCTATACATTTTAAGTATAAAGAGCTCCGATTAGCATTATCTATAGTGTCAATTAAAAAAGAAATACATTTCTGTTGAACAACTACTAGGATCAAAAGAACTAATTACACACAACCTGCTGTGTCAATGCATAAAAGTCGCAATTTCTAAAATTAATTTACAGATAAAAGTAAGAGAAATCTTCATCTGTCATAAAGCTGCTAATTATGCTGTGGAGAAAATCACATTCCTACAGTTATATCCAGCACACAAAAATGAAGAACTAGCATATAAAAGTCATGTTTTCATAGTCTGTCATGATTTCAATTACAAACCCAATCCTGAAAACATTGGGACGCTGTGTAAAATGTAAATAAAACAGAATACAATGCTTTGCAAATCTCATAAACCCGTATGTTATTTACAAGAGAAAAAGAAAAATGGAAAACATATAAAATGTTTAAACTAAGACATTTTACCATTTCATGAAAAATATTTGCTCATTTTTATTTTGATGGCAGGAACACATCTCAAAAAAGTTGGGACAGCGGGAACAAAAGGCTGGAAAATTAAGTGGTACAAAAACGAAACAGCTGGAGGAACATTTTGTAACTAATTATGTTAACTGGCAACAATAAAAACAGAAGGCAAATCATTGTCTTCTGCTTTGCTGTGAATTTATTGATTTATTTATTTTGATTGGGTGTAAAAAGAGAAGTAAATCTTATTCAACAGGTTCAGCAATCTGAAAAAAAATTACATCTACAAATTGTGGAACAGTTCCTTAATAATATTCCTCAACATAAAAATGTAAAGACTTTGAATATCTCATCATGTACAACAGATAAAATCCCTCCATGGGCTCAGGAACACTTCCAGAAATCATTGTGGATGGCACGGTTTGCCACACCATCCACAAATGCAGGTTAAAGCTTAATCATGCAAAGAAGAAGGACAAATCAAATTTTGAATTCTTTTTGGACAAAATCAATGTTTTATTTGCACCAAAGACTAGAGGGACCGTGCAGCATTCAGTTCGAAGCCTGCATCTCTGATGGTATGGAAGCTTGCACATCTGGAAAGGCACTGTCAATGCTGACAGGTATATACAAGTTTTAGAGCAACATATCAGGTAGGGCCTTTCATATTTCAACAAGCCAGTGCTAAACCATATACTGCTGCTATTAAAGCAGCATGGCTTCGTTGTAGAAGAGTCTGGGTGCTGAACTGGCCTGCAGTCCAGACCTTTGACCAATTGAAAACATTTGATGCAAAATATGACAAAGAAGACCCAGGACTGTTGAGCAGCTAGAATCCTATACCAGACAAGAATGGGGCAACATTGTATTTTCTGTTATGTATTTACTTTTAGAATGGTGGCTGCTTATATAAAACATGAGCAAATTTTCAAACACTTATGCACCACTTTTGCTGTTAGCTTCTAACATGCCAAGTTAGTTAGTTGTCCCAGATCAGCCTTCAGATTTGCACACTGTCAGAGATATCCAATCCAGCTTTTTGAGTCAGGATCGAACCAATATCTGATCCAAATACCATATTAGTGCAGCCCCACTCTCCAGTACATAATGATGATGACCCATGATGATGATAATGATGATATTGATTTGTTGCTGTTGTTAATATTGCATCATACTTAATCTTACTCCAGGACTATTGATGCAACTGAACAATCTCATTGTTGTAATGTGATAAAATGGTAAAGGAGAAGAAAAAAAGGACAGACGTTTGCCTCTGAAAGGATTTCTCAAATGATGTTAACATTGTGAAATGGTTAAAAAATAGTAAGTCAGCATTTACTGTGAGGACTGCAGAGGACACAAAGCCCAGGCTCCTGTGTTTGACCCTTTCAAGTACTATCAACCAGCTCCCAAAGTAGACTTTTTTGGTCTTTATATCCCCTTACATGACAACCCGAAGCCTTTATAAGTATTCTCTGGCCTATTTTGCAAACCTATGACACCTGAATTACGTAGCTGATCCACTGAAAAGATGGATACATGAATTCTAATCCTGCAGTAATGCCTGCAAAACACATCAGCCTTGTTCAGTGTTAGCTTTTCATGTTTTTGCATTTTTTTGAAAACTATACCTTCAGTATTATTATTATTATCTTTTTGAAAATACTGCATAAAAACATAATTTGTTGTACAAAAGTATACTGGTTTGTTTCTAAGGGTTAACAAAGAAACTGAGATATTTGTAGGTAATAACTCTGGGCTTGTAGTTTTTGGCTGAGATGTGGTAACTTGGGCAGGAAGAAGGAAATAGCCTGAGTAAAATAAATAAATAAATAAATAGGCACTGAATGTCAGGACCATAGAAAGCTTTACTTTTTCAATGTCACTGCACGCTAACTGCAAATGATCCCCGCCTTAGTAATGAAGTTCAAAATCTGTGTACAGCAGGAGCTGCTGACAGATCTTTAATCTGCAACCACATCTAGGCAGACACATCAACAGATCTGTTAATACAAACATTTTAAGTGCATGAGGTATTTATATCAAGAAGAAAGTCTAAGAGTTAAGTACACTGTACTTGACATGACATGTTCTAATTGACAAAAAAAAAGTACAAATAAAAGCAATCTCAATAAATCTCAAGCTGACAGTAAGAGGTCCTTGGGGAGGGTATATATATTCACAAACATGTCCTTCTTTGGCTCTATTTTTATGTCTCATGGGAAACTGTATATGTTTCACTTTATAAACATGGATGGTTTTAACTTCCCACTGATCTAAAACAGATACTTTGCTAGTGAGTTAAACATACACACACATAGTGACCCACTTTCTTGTGAACTGGACAACCAAAAACAGATCACCCTCCATCCATTTATGATTTGGGCGTGTACATAAGGGATGAATACACAAACACAGACAGAAACACAGATATACACACTACTGCAATAAGGACAGAGGCCTTAAGTGAGTGCAGCTGTGTAGCCAGATGTGCTTTTGAGTCCTGGTTACAAGCGTGCATGCATTTTGTGTGTATCTAAACCTAAAAACATACTTTGCACAATCGAATCCCTCAGCACTTCTTTACCTCACATTGCTTGTACTGCCCCCTGCCTTTCTTTCTAATTTCTCCAGCTGACCTGAAATGGATTTAGATTTAATTTGAGGACATTTAAGTCAAATCAGAAAGACAATCAGACAGTAAAATGATTTTCCTTTTTTTTTAAAAATACTCCTCTATCTTAATTTCACTTCCCTCTCCTCTTCTCCAAACCATCGTGTCTCCGTTGCACCAAGAGCAATAAGGCTGCTCTTGAATTATTTAATGCATTAATGAGGCGTTTTCAATATGGCGGAGAGGGAAAAAGGCTCAAACAAAGCAGTTTGTTTACATTAACTGATAGCCGGATACACAATCAATAAGTGGATGAGCATTCAAACAATGGTTTGTCTGCAGCAGTATGATATCTTGACATTTAAGCAAAATATATATTATATTATGGATGCTTGTTTTTGTGCACACCTACACATTGAATGGCAGACATCCAGACAGCAAAATATTCAAAAGGTAAGCACGGTGAAGGTCATCATTAGCATAGTATTAACAACCCTGTGTGAGAATGTGTGTGCACTTGTATTGCTCACATTGTGGGGACAAATATGTTTACACAGAAACACTATGAAGGCTTTTTATGTTTTATGGGGACAAAAATTGGGTCCTACTAACATAAATAATTGAATTTCAAAGTGAAGAATCTGATTTAAGGTTATGATGAGGGTATGTCAATGGGAATTTAATGTAAGTCAATGTAATATCCTCTAAAGAAATGGTAATATGACTCTTTGTGTGTGTGTGTGTGTGTGTGTCTATCGTGGGTCAAGCATAACTTCTTATGTAGTCAGAGCCATAACACAGACAGAAGTGCATGCGTGCATGTGTGCACGCGTGCTTGTGTGTGAGCCATTTTATCAGTTGGTTGATGTGTGTTTGTATTCTAGCTGTGTGGGGTCACATATGTCGCAGTGTCCTCTGGGAATAACATGGGGTCTCATGCTGACAGTACATCAAGAACACACACACACACACACACACACACACAAAATACACAAGCCAAATTGCTGCCCTGGCATATTTGGAGAAGGAGAAGGATTATCAGGTCAAACTGCTTCACCAAGGACTTCGGTTCAGCATTTCTTGATGCAGAACACCTGCGTAGTTTAAACCATTCTTGTAAAAAGAGTCTGGGTTTTTTAAAAAAAAAGGAAAACCAGTCAGGAAATTCTAACTGGCTAAAATAACTGAACCATTAAATTTTTCAGTAACAGCCTAGAGGGCTTTTTCCACCAGTGAAACTAACCTCTGCTCTTGCACAGGAGTTTCTGAGCAGACGAGCAGAAAACACAGGTAATACATGGCAACTTCCAATTTAAGTGTCTGCATAACATGTACAACCTCAACCAATGTGTAACAAGCTTAAAGTAAAAGAACAGGTTACATTAAGATTTTTTTTTTCTGTTGGGTTTTCAGCAAGACAGTGCAAATTCATTTTTTGATTTAATTAATTATTCTTTAGCTGTACAGCATTTTAGTTAAGCTCTCGTTTTTAAATGTGCTTATCAGTAAACCAGTTTGACTTGGATGCTGTTTTAGGTTTCTCAAGATTAAACAACTACTCCACTAATATGAAAGATCTTAATTTTACTCATAGTAGAGAAGAAGAAGAAGAAAGAGCTTTATTTTTCACATACATATACATGCAGTGAAATTCATTCTCTGCATTTAACCCATCACACACATGGAGTATGTAGTACACACAGCACAGCATGGAGCAGGGGGCAGCCAAAGGGCGCCCGGGGAGCAACCTGGGGGGGTGGGCTTGCTCAGGGACCCACAGTGATGCCAGCCCGAGGATTTTAGGTACTATATTATAGTAGGTACTATATCCTGCACCCTGCCTCTCACCTTTGACAGCTGGGGTAGGCTCCAGCCTGTTTTTAACCAAGGCTCAAACTATTTAATATCATAAGAAGAAATCCATTCCTGTTGATACTTTGGAGGTTAAATCAGTGAAGCACACCAATGGAAGTCAATAAAATCTATTTTTTATTCACAGAACCTTGAGCCATGGGAGATATTTTGGACTGCGATGACCCTAAGATTTCTGCACTAGCTTCAGTGATGCTGTTGAGCACATTTTCCATTTTTAATCGCTTATCCAATTCAGGGTCATGAAGGGGTTGGACACAAGAGGTGTGGTATGCCCAGGACAGGTCACCAGTCTGTCACGGAGAGACAGACAACCATTCACATTCACACTCACATTCACACCTACATCCAATTTAGAATGACTAATTAACCTAACATGCATGTTGTTGGACTGTGGGAAGAAACTGGATCACCCAGAGGAAATCCACACAGGTATAGGGGTGAATATGCAAACTCCACACAGAAAGTCCCCAGCTGACTAGAAACGTTACAGCCACAATGTCCTTGCTAACCACCGCACCACCATGCCATCCTCATTTCCATATCTGCTTCCGGTAAATGCATACTATTTTATGCCTGTATTCAGACAGCATTTACATTAACACATACACAGTAACTACGCTAGCTATAATACTGCTTGTTGGGCATGTTTTTTCTACGCTGCAATAAAGTTAACCACAATGGGAAGCTTTAATCAGCCTGAACTAAACCCAACCTCACAAATGAAGCTTTAATTAGCGGTCTGGCAAAGAACACTCCCAACTAACCCCTGCTGGTCCTAACAATTTCCAACTGTCGTGATCTGGAACTAGTAAGAATACAGCGTCTCCACTCTAGTTGTTGTCTTACAGTCTTTACAACAACTTCCACTGTCCCACTGTATCTGACTTAATAGGTTCCCCTTATCAGTCCCATGGTATATAATTTAAGCCTATTTGTTACCAATTAACCCAAAGTCTGATGTCAGAGCCATTATTTAGAACTAAAGTTCAGTCAACTGTAGCAGAAGGACATTAGACCCAAAGGCAAAATGCAGTCAAAAGTTAAGTTTCTTTAGTGACAACAAATGTCCCATTGATTTTAGTTGATCAAGGTTAAAAAAAAAAAAGCAATAAGAAAAACTATTCAGTGTAGAAAAAGAAAGAAATGTGAGATGCATTCCTGTAATAAATATGTATAGCTAGGTGAATGTTCACTCTGGAAGTCCTGGAAATATGCTGCCTATTAAGAATCACTGGACTACTGAAAATAAAACTGATTATGTGGACTACCCACAGAAACAAAGCATACACCTGTCAAAGACAATGAGGAAAGGCAGGAGACCATATGGATTAATACTGCCCTTTGAGGTTAGTGTCTTACAGTAATCCATCACATTAATTCCCTCAAAAGGAGAAAAGCAATATAGACTAAAGCGAGCTCATTGATTTTGGTAATATGATCAATCAGGCAAAATGGAGAGCTCCGAGATAGAAATAAAAATCGTCTTGCCTGTGTTTATCATTTTGTTTTTGCCCCATGACAGTATCTGATTAACAGCTTCACATACAATTATTATCCCAAATCCCAAAGGCTCTCTGGTTTCTGTTCTTTTTTTTCACAGCTGGTCAAAGGGAGGTTGGACAAATTACAGTATCTTTATGATTTATGGCAACAATAATCCTGATGACACAGCAACACAGTAAGCAAGAGCATGATTACAAGCCCACTCTTTCATGAACAACAAAGTTAATAAGTGCCAGTGACCAAATGCCACAGTTAATAAAATAAACAAGTTATTTTGGGATGCTATGAAACTGAGCAGAACCACTTGGTGACTTCTTAACACTTTTTCAGACACACTATGAGACAGAAGGACAAAAAAAAATTAAGAAATTTACCTTGCTTGAGTAAGGTCCAGGGATGAGCAATTTCAGTGCCTGACGTTTCAGCTCTGTCAGCCTTGCATTGCAGTTCTCACACCATATCCCTCTTTCACTTCCAGGAGAACTTCCACTGCCTGAGGCCGGCGATCCTGTCCCAAAACCCGGGGAGCCACCTAGGGAACCAGGTGATCCTGTCCCAATGCCTGGGGAGATGGTCCCAGGTGATCCAGAGAAGGATCCTGGTGAGGAGATTCCTGAGCCTGGGGATGGGGTTCCTGTGGAGCTGGGCATGGAGCCAGCACCCTCTGGAGCGGGGCGTGTACTGGAGCGGGTGGTTTCATCGTAGGCCTTTCGGTACCATGTGTCCGGAAAGAAGGAGGAAGATTTGGTTGGGGATGTGTCAGGCACCTAAGAAAAATGTTTAAAAGAGGAAAAGAGTCTTTTCAAGACATACATATTGGGATGTCACTGCAACAAATGTATAATATGTATTGCTGTGTATATGTGCATTAACTACTAGGCCCACTAAAGTGGTTGCAGTGGGATGAGAACAAACTCATGAGGAGAAGGTGAGAGCACATGGCCAAAATCACAGAGATTCAAAGTCAACCTTAAAGAGAAAGAAAAGATTGCCCAGCTAGTTCAATTCTGCATCTTTCTTTTTTGTACTAACACAGAGATACGTATCTGAAATAAAGTTAAAGTAAATATTTCTTTGTAGCAGATCAACAACAAATTATTCTGCCTAAAAAATACTAAAGACCTGAACCACAGGTTCAGCATCCATTCGTATTCTACACCCACACAGCAAATAGAGATCAGGAGTGGACAGAGTATTACCTAACATTAGCGCATTAAAATTAGATGGACATTCATTTAAAAACCTACAAACAGGAAATGATATTAAACATTTCCTGCAATGGAACGACCAATCATCCTATTGAATGCTTCCTTTAACCACTAAATAGGATTAAGTCAGTGTAGACCTGTTATTTTGTTCTACTCAACCACATGAGAACATCAAACAAGCAGCAAGGAGTGGAGAATTTGATCTTTTGCGGCTGGGTAAATCCAGTCAGAGAACAGACCTATTGATGTGGTGGCGCTGGAAAGGTTGGGCACTCCTGTGATCTTTCTCTCAAGGACTATAATAAGGCAGCAAAGAGTTGAGACTGATAAATGGGAATGCTCAATCATCTCCAAGTGAAGAGGTGGTTATATTGTGCCAAACAGTGTGTTATAAATTACTGTTAATTAGGCTTTGTAAATGATAGGCAGTAACACAGGTGTGAGTATAATAACCTTCACTGATTTAGCACTTTGGTACTCGGCAAGTGCTACTTTGGGGGGATCAATCAGTGAAAATGCATGCAAGTGTTGTGACACCATAAGCACTGATATAAGTGTGAACTTCACAAAGCAATGAGCAGCAGGAACAGAAATTTAACAAGAGCCTTCAAGTTTCATGTTTATGTCACCCTGAAAAGGAAGCAAACTGCAGTCTTCTATTAAAATGGGTGGAGTGTGACATGAAGTGCATGCAGCACTGAATGGATGATAAGTTTTAATGTTTACCAGGCTGAACAGCAACAGAGGTGTGTCCAGCCCTTGGCTGCTGGAATGAATAACCTACCCCATATTTTCTGCTCCGGCTGCTCACAGACCTCTCCTTAGTCCCCGACAGTGAAGTCATGTTTGAGGTGAGAGGAATGGGGAGGAGGAGAGGAGAGGAGAAAGAACCTCTGCTGCAGCTTCACATTCAAAAAAAAAAAAAAAAAAAAAAAGAGAGACCACCGGATCGATTTCAATTAACCACACGCCCCAGCAGTTTGCTCTTCTCGGGCTGGTGGTAACCTCACGCCACTTCCAGATGCATGCTGAAACCAGTTACATCCCCATGCCGCGTCCAAGAGACACAAAAATCACAGATGGTTTCGTTCTCTTTTTTTTACCCCCACACCGTTTGTTACGTATGAAGAAGCCTTCGAATTACTCCTGAAAACAGATCGGAATCACACAGGTCGGTGAGAAAGCAGACCGCTCCCCTTCAGCAGAGTCTGCTGAGCTCTGAATGAAGCTCTCTGTTCAACAGCGCTCTGGAGCGGCACCGCACTCAGCCCAGCCTCTCTCCATCAGCTCTGCGTCTCAGGCTGGCCAGGTAAAACACCCCCCACCCCACCCCACCCCCAGGGGGTAGCTTAAATTCCGACGCACGTCTCGTTCTCTAACGTCTCATTGGATCGTGTGAGATCCGGCCGATTCAGACCACAGATACAGAAGTCATCTCCTCGTTGTTTTTACTTTGAGTGTTACTATCTGCACCCTCCTTATGACTTCCTGCGGCTCCGCACTCTGCTGAAGCCAGCAGTGGACTGAGGAGACGGGAGCAAGAGCGCACATCTGGATGAAGGCGGGGCCAACTTACCCCTCGTAAGCCTCAGGCCAATGCAAGTCCAGAGGTGCCAGTTGAGTGACAGGTGATTTTAGGCTTGTTTAAAGTGAAAAAGAAGACTTTTTAGGTGGAGTTTGGGAGAATTATTTTGAGATGTTGTTGAGATTATGATAAAGCTTCGAGTCATTTTGATCTAGGCTTTAAAAACTTGGTATTTGTGCAAGATTAATTTTCTAAGTAAGGAACTGACAAAAATCATTGGCTACACTTTATGTCCAGAATATTTTCCCGTTGTTTTAGATAACCCTTTAAAAAGGGTAAAATTCAAAATATAACGTCAATTCTGTTAGAATAAACAGAATAAACAGAAATAATACACATTGAACTAATTTCGTATGAAAATCCAATAATTAAAGGTATTTCAAACTCTTTATTTCAAACATTTACTTAGTTATTTTTATTTTGTATCTGGATAGAGTTTGGTGTCTTGGGGGGAACTTGGATCCTATGGCAGTAGTAACAGGTAGAAGCCTTTGGGGATGAAGTGGATGAAGAACATAATCAAATTACAAAGAGATAACAAAGATGTTTAGTAACTGTTGTTGTAAACTTAACCACAATGGCCTTTGACCTCTGTCAATCAAACGGAAACAAAAACAAAAAAGGGTCAACTGGCACCACATTTCAGTAGAATTAGTAGTACTACATACACCTAGTAGTAGTAGGTGCATGTTGTACTCCAATTTGAAGCCAAAAAAGCTAAGAGTGCATACAGGATTAAAATCCAAGGATGAGCAGTGGTCTTTCTGTGTGGTGAAGCGTTTTCAGGACGTCTCAGAGCAGAGGATAAGTGGTCACACAGTGCTCTCTGCTGTTGCCATAAAGACATTGCCGTCACACTTTCCTTTTCTTAACACTTATGCCACTTATTTTTGTACATTTTATTCAACTTTTTTTTTTTTTTTAATTTGGTGATCATTTTGGCTGTGTTGCAGCTTGTGGCATAATTTTTTTTGCAGGAAATCTTTTTCATTAAATTTTTGAAATCTAATGTCTTTTACTCTTACATGTCATTCATACTCTCATGGTGCATTTTGCACCCTCTGGACACCTTCGTGGCCAAAAATGTACACACACCTAAAAACTGCTAAAAAAAAATCATCATACATCAATATTTTCTTTTTCAGGCCTCATTGACTTCCATTGAAACCACAAGGTTTTTTTTTTTGTTTGTTTGTTTTTTGCATTTTTGGCCACAGCGGCTTTTATGAGCAGTGGAGGGAGACAGGAAATGGGGGAAAGATACGCGGACAAATTGGCGACAGGTCGGGACTCGAACCTGCGCCGCCCACACCGCAACGCGGAAAATGTGTGGGCGCCGGCTTCACCACTAAGTCACCCAGTTTTTCAGCTCACTACAGTTGCAGTATAAAGCCGTGCATTCTGTAATGTTAGCATTTCATTTTGAAGAAAAAGTAGTGATATTTGATATTTCACTTTCAGAGTAAAGATCACAGGTACTCTCAGCAGTGGAGGACTCCAGTGACCATTCCATGTCAGACTCACCGACAAAGTTTGTGTCTTTTTCAGATGCATGTGTCTTGATTGGCTGTGGCGGTTCAAAGACAAAACCATTGGGAGTTTGTAATGTGGAGGCAGAAGTCTATGGCTGTAAAGTGGTTGTGCCAGTGCTAGTGGTTGATGGTCAGAGTGAGACCCTCATCACTGGCTGTAATTTGCTAAGATATCTAATGCAACACCTGAAACAAGAAAGCGATTCACTGACTGATGTGTATCCATGTGCGACTGTTGAAAGCTTCAGCAAGCCTTAGGGTTGCAGCAGATCCCAACCCACCTTCCAGCAGCATGTCCAGTTCTCCACAGGCAGCCCCATCTGTTGCAATGAAGCACAGAGCCTAGTCACAGAGAATTCTAGCCTACCTGACTGTCCCTTGGTGAATGACCCGAGATTGATGCACTTCATTCATGGTTGCAGGCATGGGTTTGTCTGATGTCTTGTGGATGAGAAACCCTTTTGGTTGCCCTGTCAGTGCATACCACCCACTCGGTATGAGAAACTCAGACAGTTTCTGGATGAGATGGAAGCAGGAGATCATTAGAAAATCTAACAGTGAGTTTGTATCACCGTTAGTCCTAGTCTGGAAGAAAACAGGTGAAATAAGAATCTGTAATGATTTCCGCTGGCTCAATGCTCGAACTATCAAGGACACCCATCCACTTTCTCATCCTGCTGATGCCCTGGCAGCTTTGGGTGGTAATGCCTTTTTCTCCACCATGGACCTGACTTCTGGATACTATAATGTGGAAGTACACGAGGAAGACAAGAAGTACACAGCTTTCACGTCACCATTTGGATTATATGAATATAATTGTATGCCACAAGAGCTGTGCAATAGCCCTGCAACTTTCATGAGGATGATGTTGAGTATCTTTGGTGACCAGAACTTCCTCGGTCTTCTGTGCTATCTAGATGATGTTCTGGGGCTTGCTCCTACTGAAAACTTAGTGCTGGAAAGATTGGAGATGGTTTTTCAGTGGTCTAAGGCCCACAACCTTAAGCTTGCCCCCAAGAAGTGCCACTTCCTATAACGTTCAGTGAGGTTTCTGGAACATGTTGTGAGTGCTGATGGGATAAGGTCTGACCCTGATAAGGTTGTAGCCATCACTTCTTTGGCAGAATCAGACCTTATGGAGCTAGGCACTAGTGTTCCCTCACACCGTCAGCTGATTATTGGACAGATGAATGCAAGCAGGCTTTCTTTTTGCTGAAGCAAGCCTTGATGGACCAGGTTATCTTGGCCCACCCAGACTTCAGCAAGCTGTTTCTGCTCTCTGTAGATGCATCTAGTAATGGCCTTGGTGCTGTGCTGTCCCAACTCCCCATTGGTGGGTCCACTGCTAGACCTATTGCTTTTTCTTTTGCTTTTGCAGTCAAGGTATCCTGCACACCGGTTGGAGTTTTTTTGCCTTGAAGTGGGCTGTGTGTGATAAGTTTCACCACCGGCTGAAAGGCCATCAGTTCACTGTGTGGACGGACAATAATCCTTTGACTTATATGTTGTCCAGGGCATGACTGGATGCATGTGAGCAAAGGTGGATTGCAAAATCGGCACCTTTCCGGTTTGACATCAAATACATTCCAGGGCCAAAAATGTGGTTGCTGATGCCTTAAGCCGAGAGCCATTTTTACAGCCCAGCACATTCCATCGTTTGGCAAGAGTCCCGTATCCAGACCTACTGGCTGAAGCGACTGCAGTGTGTCCTCATGAAGTGCGGAAGGCATTCCACCAATCTGCTCATCTGCTTGACTGTGTTATAGAAGGTGGTCAGCCCATTGCTTCTCAGTGTTCAGCAGTTACTGAGGCTGGAACCATGATGGCATGTGAGGTGACTGCTGTTTTTGACGCACACATCCAGCAGAATGCTGGGATATGTCCCCATGCTCTCTTGCAGCCCCAGTTCCCACAGACTGTGTTGATGCCCGAGCACAATGCTCAGAGGTACTGTCACATGATTTGTTGGGGGAGAGTCAGCGAAATGACGCCATTCTTATTAGAGTGATCTTGTATGTGGAGAGGGGCCAGGGGCCATCAAGGAGAGAACATGCCAAGGAACCTGCTGAAGCACTCAAGCTGCTCAGAGGTTGGGACAAATTGCAAATGAGGGATGGTATCCTGTATTGCGTTACCAAAAACATAGTAACAAGGAAAAAGTCTTATCTGTATGTTGTTCCATCATCACTTCTCTCCAGAGTATTGAGAGGTGTACATGATGAGGTTGGCCATCAAGGGCAACAGCGAATGCTGTGTCTTGCAAAGCAGAGATTTCACTGGGTACGGATGAGCAGAGATGTGGCAGAGTATGTGAGGTGTTGCAGGTGTGTTGTGAGCAAATCACCTGAACCTGAAGCCAGGGCGAACATAAGGACTTCAGAACCTCTCGAGTTGGTGTGTATCGATTTTTGGACAGCTGAGGATTCTACCAATAAGTTGGTGGATGTGCTTATTGTCACTGATCATTTTCCAAATTGGCACATGCCTTTCTGTGTCCCAACCAAACTGCTAAGGCAGTCGCACACCAGCTCTGGCACAACTATTTCTGCATCTATGGTTTCCCCAAACGGTGTTACTCTGACCAAGGGGCCAATTTTGAGAGCAGCCTGATTGCCGAGTTGTTGAGTGTGGCAGGTGTCCAAAAATCACACACAACTCCTTATCATCCTATGGGCAATCGTTCTTGTGAGAGGATGAATAGGACTTTGGGGAATATGATCTGTACACTGCCTCCTAGAGCAAAACACAAATGGCCTGAGGCTTTGAAATCTCTCACGTTTGCTTACAACTGTACTGTCCATGAAACAACAGGTTATGCACCATTTCTGCTAATGTTTGGCAGGGTGCACAGCTCCCTGTTGACATAGTTTTTGGCTCTGTCCTAGACGACCAAGAGGTCATCAACTATGACCGCTATGTTCAGTCCCTGTGGAAAGCACTGATGGACGCCACAGAAATAGCGCAAGCTGTGGCATCCAAACAGTTGCAGAGACACACCGATTTGTATAACAGGAGGGTTCATGGAGCACCTGTGAAAGTAGGTGACCATGTGTTACTGGCTAACAAAGGGGAACGTGGCAAGAGGAAGCTTGCTGACTGCTGGGAAAATGCCATCTATGTAGTGATTGGAGTCCACAAAGAGAGCCACACCTTCAAAATCCAGCATCCCTCTACTGGTCAGGAGAAAGTGGTGCATTGAAATCTGATCATGTCCGTGAACTTTCTCCCCTTGCTTGACACTACGTCCCAGGAGGTCAGTACATCCTCGTTGTCCGGCTTGATGGGACTTGGTGAAAGAGATGTTGTTGCTGATGTTTCTGATGGTTCTGTGGAGTATCGAACCAGAGTGTGGGTGTCAGCTCTGCCATCCACAACTTCCAGCCAGGTGGATGTGGACAATGCTGGACAGTCACAGGACACTGACGCCACTGATATTTCACCTGTGTGTGTTGTGTTGCCTGAGACATCGGCTGGCAGGTCATCTCGCAGCTCATCACACCCTGATTCTTTTACGGGGGACAGGTTGATGATAGGAAACAGTTGTGCTGATTCTACCAGTTGTTTGGCTGTCGTGGAGATGTCTCCCAGCCCTACTTCTGGTGCAGAAAACCAAGAATTGCCTGGACCTGTTCAGCACAGCATTGGTACGGCTGCTGGGATTGAAGAAGTTGAGAATTGTACCAGATCTAGAGCAGGAAGGTTGCTAAAACCTGTTACCAGACTTAATAAGCTTAAGCACCAGAGGACAAGTGTAGTTTTATAGGCACTTTCTTGTGTGCAGGACAAATGTTTCTTTTTGCTTTGTTTTGTTTTTTTGTTATTATTACACTTGTGGGATCAATGTGGTCGCTGATGGGTTTTTTTTCCCTCTTTTAAAATTATTTTCCTTTGCCATGTACTGAGACACTTATCAGTTACAATGTCTTTTAATAAATATGTGACAGGCATATTTTCCCCCATCTGTGACAAAGAGGTCTGGCCAACTTCTTCTCACACTGAGGCTTGCAGAGAGTGGTTTTCTAATTGGGTGTTTGTGACTGATTGCTCGTGATTGATCTCTCAGTGTGAGACAAATGTGAAATGTGGGACGGAGCCGTGTAGCGGCATGAATGTTGTTTCTGTATTTTTTTTTTTAAAACCCAGTTTATAGTTTTGTGCCTGGTGTTTACTGGTCAAGTTTTTTTTTTTTTATTTTTTTTTTTTTTTTTTTTTTGGGCAAGTGGAATTCAGCAGGGGGGAATGTAACAGTGTTTATGTTGTATGAGATTCCACTTGCCATAATAACCGCAACTTGTTATATGGAGGTTTACTGGCTCAATGGCGCCCTCTCTCAAAAGGCAATGGATAAATGCCACTGGCGATGTGGCCAGATCATGAGAGACGAGCCTGAGTGTGCTGTGCTTGAGCTGCCCCATACTGAGCCAGCCTGCCTGACCAGGAAATATTCTGTTCTTATCCAGGTAATTAAAGGGTCACATCTTAAAGACAAACAAGCCTTCATCTATCATTACTACACAACGCAGAGTCGAAGAGGTTTATTTGGACCAGCCAGTTACAGTGTAGTCGAGCCTGGTTTTTAGATATCTATCTATGATCTTTGTCTCTCTCTCCCTCCCGATATATATATATATATATATATATATATATATATATATAATGCGCAGCACGATGGGGCGGTGGTTCCCCTCACTGCAAGAAGGTCCTGGGGTGGAGTCAAGTTTGCATGTCCTTCCCGTATCTGCGTAGGTACAACGGCTTCCTCCCACAGTTCAAAGACATGCAGGCAAATCGTAAACTGGCCAGAAGTGTGTCTGTCTCTCTAAGCTGGCCCTGGACAGTTTGACATGCCTGTCGTCCTATACGACAGCGCCCCCGCGACTGTGAATAGGATAAGCGGAAGAAAATGGATGGATGCGCTAAACTTGGAGAAAAAAAAAAAAAAAAAAAAAAAAAAAAAGCTGACATGAGATCCAGAGCTACTGAATAATAGGACAAAACAGCAAAACAAGCTAAGATTTAGTTGTTTTTTGTAAAACTTTGTGGGTCAGGAAACAAGTTATGGTTAATATCAGGAATAAATAACTGGGTCACCTGTCTGTAATGCGGCCAGTCTTTTTTTTTTTTTTTTTAAACTTACTAGATTTAGCAGCCTAGTAAGAAGTTGGGGGGAAAGATCTGTTCGGTATTAATGCAAGAAAAATTGGGGGAAGGGTTGAAAATTCTGAATTAAACGTAATGTGTTTGGGCGACATTTTAAAATTTCTTGTCTCCTACCCATATATAGTACTACAAAAATATTTTATATACATACATATTGTACACACATCCCATTTTCCAGCCGCAGTAGTTAATCCGTAAACAGCCACGCGTGTCCCGACTGTTTTGGGACATAATCCACGCCCTCCGGTCCAGTTGGTGGCGTCAAATCTTAAAGTATAGCTTACAGTCCGCGAGTAACAACAAACATTTGTTAACAGGAATTGTATACACGACGTGCTGCTTTCATTATTGATCTCTAACAGGTTTTGTTGCGAGATAAAGTCCTTTTTTTTAATGCAGTTTTGCAAGAGGTGAATATTGCCGAGCACAACGATGTGCGAAAAGCTGAAAGCTAGCAACTAAAACTAAAGGCCGAGTTTAGAGTTTGTGAGGTGAGTGGCTAGTTGTAGCTCTATTTGTCACTACTCCGTTTGGCTCGGGCAGGGGTGGTCAGTCGCTTTTATGGTTTTATGTCGTAGTTTGGCGGCAGCTCAATTATTGCATCGCCTGTTCTAGTTGTAGTTGCGCATTACGTTAACTTTGCTGCATTATAAAAAGAGCCGATTAGTGACAGCTTCAGCGAGACAAGTTGCACACAACTGCAATACGGAACTGTGCAAAACCCGTGAATTTTCGTGTTTGTGATTTGTTAAACACGATTTAGGGTGCGTCTGTTTACCAGTAGGCATATTTTGTTCACAAGTAGATGGCCTCTCTTATCGTGTTGACCTGCAGCACATCTTGGGCGGTGGGCTCTTACTGCGCCGTTAATTAAACTTTGTCTTTAGATGGTTTGCAAATGTGTGCTGTAATTTTACCTAAATTCATGACTGTCAAAAGTTTACCGTGAAAAAGGAATTTAACTGCCCAGTTTCATGACACTGTTGTCTCCGTGACAACAGGTTTTCCGCACGTTTGTGAATTTACTACGTATGTCAATTATATCCTGCCAAAGATAGCAGGGCCGAACTGGTCCAACGCCAAGGTGGAAGTACGGCTTACTAAGTAGGTCGGTTGAGCGACATTGCATTACTTGACTTTGTTTTGTTTTTTTTAGTCAGGCGTGCAGGTGGCAAACCTTGGCGCCTACACAGGACCTTCAAGTCAGTCAAGCCCTGATTAATGTCAGATCACTGTTACTCCTGTGACCCAATGAACTCTGGGGAAAGCCTTGCACAAAGAGGACTACACCAAGTATTACAGCAATGAAAGGTAATCAAACATGTATTTGTTAGAGTTCTGAGCTATATAATGAGACCACTAGATGAAGCTACTTCAAATGACAGTAGAAAAATGACTGCACATGATCTTCCAGGTGCCCCTCGGAAAACAAGAAAAAGAAAATCTAAAGAGAAATCGCCAGAGAAACACACCTCTGACGCGGTTTCATCTCCAGGCACAGGTGAATCGAATGCTGTGCCAGGCAGCGACTTTGGCATTGTCTGTCCAGTAGAGGCTAATACACCAAAAAGTGGAAGAGAAAAAATGAGACTTGCACAAGAAGTCTGCTTGACCTCCACACCAGTCCACAGCTCTTCCTTTGAATTCCTGTCACCCATTTCAAATTCCCCACCTGAAGCAAAACAAGGGGAACTTCAATACACTGAGTTCATCACACAGATAAAGGTACGGTGTAAAATGAAACTTACTTCTATGTATTTTTTGAGCCTAAAGATTTTTTTTTTTTCATCCCACATGGCTTCAGTGACTTCAGCTTCTTTCTGTTATGTTGCAGACCACAGCAGTAGATTCACCGTGCTCCGAGGCAAAATCTCAAAGAAAACGTAAGAGACAAGTTAAACAAAGGGCAAGAAAGACGGAAACAGAGACCTACGGGAAAACCGACGAACCTACGGTCAAGTGCCGGCGTGGCAGGGGGCGGAAAAGACAGACTGGGAATTTAAATAAAGATCAGTCTTCCTCACGATCTAGGCCAAGATTTGAACTGCAAAAGACTGATGCAGAAAGTCAAGGTAGTGTAGTGTTCAATCAGATGTTTATTTTAAGAGGGCACCCTCAAAGCAGTCCAAAGCACAGTGAGCTCTGTGTAGCTACCTTTTTTTTTTTTCTTTCTTTCTTTCTTCAGAATCTTTCTTGCATGTCTTGTGCTTTATATTTGCTCAGAGAGCTAGAGGTGTTTGGAGCTACCCATGTTGTTCTATAAATCAGGTGTGCTCTAATTCTGTCCCCTCTTCAACAATAGATGACTCTTTGATGTCTTCAGACCTGTCAATAGAACTGAGTCACCATGAGGAACAGCTCCCTACTTTGTCCTCTCAGGAAGATAAGATAAGTGATGAGGAGGAGGAGGAGGAAGAGCTTCCAAGTTTCCTGATGCAGACAGGCAAAAGTGAGAGAGACTGCAGTGGCTGTTTGCAGTAACCCCCCAAAAGGATACCTGACATCTGTGACTATGCTGTGCACTTTAAGTTGATTTGTTTGTTTTTTTGTCTATCAGAACCCCCGTCTATCACAGAAGGAGCGTTTGTGTGGCACAAATATAGAAACTATCCATACTGGCCTGCATTGGTGGGTGCAAAATTGGTTTCCCATAAGAATGTGTTTAATGTAGTTTTACATGGCAAAACTACACTACTAAAAAAGTTTAGCAGATTCTTAGTACTTTGCCAATATCTCTTAAGTCTCAATTTGGCACATTTGAGATGCTTGAACTTGTGAACATCTGGCATTTTCCTTTTATTTAGTCCCCGCCTTAAATGCTTTTCTGATAACTGCTGTCTTTCAGCTTCCTGTCATAAAGATTAAATTGACTAGTTGATTAATCAAAAAAAGCTTTTACTGATAAAATGAAATTAAATGCCATTATGGCCCATGAAAAATCTGTGACTCAAAATGACCTGTCAAAATCTGTCCTGTTTTTGTTTTCTGTAGGTAAAAAGTGTAAACCGTAAGCAGAAAAAAGCCAGTATCATGTTCATTGATGACTTAATCATTGAGAAAAAGAGGGGGTAGGAAATTAAATGTTTTCTGTCTTTGCTTTGCTGTTTACTGTTTCTGCATCTTTAGTAAGAAAAAGGCCATATACACTCACCAGCCACTTTATAAAGTACACCCTTTTAGAACACAGACAGCGTGGAGGAGTTCCTGAGTGAAAAGTTAGACCGAATATAGACAGGAGTCCAATTATTATTTTAAAAAAATTTTCTTTTTTTTAAAATCTGGAATACTCAAACGTTGGACCACCTTTTGCCTTCACAACTGCCTTTATTCTTCATGGCAAAGATTCAGGAAGGTGCTGGGAACATTTCTCAGATTTTGGTCTATATTGACATACTGACACATAAGACCAGCCGTCATTTTCCAATCTTCTGTTTGTCCTATTGGACATAGACGAAATTATCCATGTCCAATTTTTGGGGAGGCTTTGCAAGCTGTAGCCTCAGTTTCCTCTTTTTAGTTGAGAGGACGGAGTGGCATTCGCTGTGGTCTTCTGCTGCTGTACGTTCAGTGATGCTCTTCTGCATACCTTGGTTACAACAAGTGGCTATTTGAGATCAAAGCAGTCTGGGAATTCTCCTGACCTTTGGCATCAATAAGACATGCTCACCCGGAGAAATGCCACCCACTGGATAGTTGCTCTTTTTTTCAGTCCATTCTCCGTAAACCCTAGAGATGGTTATGTGGGAAAATCTCAGTAGATCAGCAGTTTCTGAATTATTCAGACCAGCCCATCTGACACCAATATCCGTTCCACATTTAAAGTCATTTAAATTGCCTCTCATCCCCATTCTGATGCTCGGTTTGAACATCAGGAGGCCATCTTGATCACGTCTACATGCCTAAATGCACTGAGTTTCTGCCATGTGATTGACGGATTAGATACTTGTGTTAAAAAGTTGAACAGATGTATCCAATGAAGTGGCCGGTGAATGTAGATGCATTATGTAGTGTTATGTTAAATTTAAGATATTTAAACAAAACCTTAAATTCTATGAATGTGAATTTCAGTTGTGTGTTTGTGCTTTTAAAGGTTTGCTGTGGCTCTGAAATGCTTGAAGCCTTTCGAATGTGAAGAAGCTGATGAACTGGTGGTAAGAACTTATCTGAGTTCTAAAAATAATGTTCTCTTGGCGCAGTGGCAGACATTTCTCTTTTTTTTTTTTTTGATAGCGGAAAGCCAAAGAAACATATGATGCTGCAATATCGTGGGCCCTGAATCTGATAACGGACTACAGTTTCCGGATTGGTGAGACTTGCCCTTTTTGATACTTTAGCAACCAGAAATACTTATGTTCACCTATATTTTATTTAAGCAATATTATGCTGATACCACTGAATTAGTTGCAGTACTAATTGTGATTTCTTTGTAGCATGCAGCTCATTTTCTGGCTCCTTCATCCAGTACTTTAATCATGACATGAGTAAGTTTCATCATTAACATGGAATCACAAATTATGAGGCTAGCACAGAATTTAAAAAGTTGAGTACACCTGCAGTTCCACTTGAGCGTGATGTTGCTCCTCACTGCTGGTATTAATTGATTTAGGCTACCCAGTAAGGCGGGAGTATCCAAAGGCAGCTTCAGAGAGACTAACCATCATCAGTGATTTGGCAATGGAGGAGCCGTGTGATGTTAAAGAGGACAGCTTTAGTGAACAGCAGAAAGATGTCAGGAGTTCGAAGAGGCTGCTTCCAGACCGGACGGGTGCTGCGCATAACCGCGCAAATGAGAAGCTCGTACATTTCATTGTCAAGCAACACATGGTGGACGCGCATCTTCTGGTATGATTGATCCTTTTGCTTTCCTGCTGGCATAGTTTTCTCCATACCATTTACTCTTTTGTAGGTACACAAAGAAACAGTTTGATTTGCATTGCAGTGGCCTAACCAATGTAGTTTTTTGAATTGTATAAAAACACTTGGATGTAGATTCATGTGAAACATCCACACTAACTTGGTGCCATTCTTACATTGCATAAAAGAGTTCCCTGATGTAAATGAACCAAATGAATTCTGCTCTTGCTTGACATTTTTTTTCTAATTACTTGTCTTTTTATGTCTCTGTTCAAAAAAGCTAGAGTACTGGGGCCACTTGATATAAAAATATAAAAACATTGCAGCAGTGTTCAGTAGTGAGTGCTGTTTTGCACTTTTAATACAGTCCAAACTGGCAGAAGTAGAGTTTGCATATTGGATTCATACACTACAAACTGAAAGCTCTAAAAGTTTACAGGAAGAATTACACACACACCTATATGCATTCTGCAAAAACAGCAATAAGGATTATAAATAAAACTATTTTACGAGAACCATCAAATCCACTTTTTATTAAATTAAATAGTCATAAGTTTAAAGACTTACCTCGGAACTGCACAAGTACTGTATACAGCAGCAAACCAATCTTTGCCCCAAAATGTTTAGAACTTTTTCCAAATGAGACAAATTCATCATAACCTTAGAGGAATCCTATGTTCAGCAGACCGATAGTGAGGACTAATGTAAGATATCACAGCATTACAGTCACAGGAGTTAATGCATGGTACAGCTGTACAGCAATAACATGTCTGTTGAAAAGAACAAATGACTGAGTTTTACTGATTGATCTTTTCAAGGCGAGACGAGTAACCCAAGCTAAATGTACAGTACCAGTCAAAGGTTTGGACACACTCACAAATGGGTAAGTGTGTCCAAACTTTTGACTGATACTGTACATTAAGTTGGTTCTTTAAAAGAAGAGCAGGTAGAAATCGACCCAAAGCAAGCCATTACTTAAGACTCTGAGTTTTGTGTGAATAACGTACAGGTGGTGGAGACTACAACAAGTGTAAACTTATCTCAGTTTTAGTATACTTAGAAATTACAGTTCAGATGTGTTTCTTTTTAAAATTTGATATTTGAAGTGTGGCACACTTAAGACAAGAATGTCTAAGAAGCCATCACTGAGGCCTCTTTCCCACCAACAGGGTTCCGGAGCCCGTGCTGTAATTTGAACCGATAGGCGGGTTTTCCACCGCCGAAGCACTCGGTGCTCTGCCGAAAAACGGGTCCAATTCCGGCCCCGCAAACTAGCTGGTCTGGAACCAGGAACGCGTGCCGAAAGCGGCAGAGGGGCGTGACTCTGCCGTCTTAACATCAAGTTTTCTACCATATTACATGTGTATTACTTGAGAAAAGCGAGGCGATTTTCACGGCTGTGAATTAGGTTTGGCTCTAAGGCTGAACTTGCTGCTTTGTATCAGTTCATATCACAGATAAAAGGACACAAAGTGCGTACTTGTCGTCTTGCTCTAATCGCTGTCTGTGTTTACCTCTGTGCTGCACACAGATGCTGCAGTAGTTTGGTTTGGACCATAAAACGTATTTGCAGCACAAAAAAGGGGAACGTGTTCTCCCACGTGTGTGCGCTTTGGCTTCCGTGTCCAGACGAGGACCCGCCCACACTCATACGTAAAGGAGCAGTTCACAGAAACACGGTGGGAACGCGGGCCCGTTCTTAATCATTTCGCCAGTTCCTTGGGATCTGCAGGGGAACTTGCTCCAGCTCTGGAACCTCGGCGGTGGGAAAGTAGCATGAATGAATAAATCCCCCCCTCTTGTATCGCTCTTCCTACAGGCTGTAATCCATGGGCAAGAGCAGTCCAGGTGGCTTCGCTACTTCTTAAGTGACAATCGTAGACAGGTGGTGAACACATACCTGGAAGATGACCAACAACTCGACCAAGTCTACTTCTACCTAAATGAGCTCTATACATCAGCTGTAGCCAACGACCCCTGTGTAGCTGTTGTGAAATCCATGGATCGCGTTCCTTTTGTTCTGGATGTTCTTCTTCCTGAGGTGAAGTGAAGCTTTCATGAGTGCTCACATGTTTTGCTTTTTAGATGTTTCCTAATATGCAGTTCAGTTTGTGTGGTACAGGTGTTGTGAGCTTATCTTTCTGTTCAGGCCATTATTTATGCCATTGCTGGGGTGGACAATGTTTCAGTAAAATCAGCAGAGGAAAAATACCTCAGAGGACGGTGTTTAAGTAACAGGTAAGACTTTGACATGTTAAACTTTTAAAAAGAACAATTTCCAGGCTAAATACTAATTTTATTTTTGTTTTCAGGGAGAGACAGCAGTTTGATTTGAAGATTGAGCAGCAAATGAGGAAAAAATCACATCCACACGCTTCCGTTATTTTCTGACTGTCAAAACTTGTGAAATTATTTTGAGTGTTTGAGTGCTAATGCAGCCATAACCTGTGTGCCTTGCAATCAGTGATAAATTACTATTGCACTGATAAAACCTTGTTTTTTTTTTTTTTTCTTTTGTATAAAAACTGGATATCAAGCATGATAAAAAAAAATGAATTAAGGCTTTGAAATGTAATCACAAAAAGCAACCTAATCACCTTTATTTCTGAACTGAAAATGTACACACAGCCAAATAGCATCTCAAGCAGCTCGAGCATTAATGACCTGCATGTGCTTTTGTGAGAGTTTTTCATAAAATAAAAGTTTTTATAAAACTACTTGTTGAGCTGTAAAAGCAATCGCACACATCTACACGGAGCAATTCGCAGGGACCGGAGACTATAGAAAGTCAGTGACAGGCAAAATAAGTGCTGCCAATGCAAAGAAAGTGTGATAAACTTTTTCTGAACTTCAAGTTGAGAAACTGAAATGACTACTGATGACAGCAATAGAGACCCCTGCAGCAATTTCCTAATGCTGTGAACCTGTTCACCCATATGGCAATAAAAACCTTCTGATTCTGATTCTGATTCTGATTTACATAATAGGATGGTAAATGCTAGAGGGTTACCCAGGCAACCACAGCTTGAAATGTTCACTGGGACCATAGACAGTATAATAAATCTTTATTTACTGTCTATGCAAGCAACTGACAGTTCCTGTATGGACACACCCTATGAAATGGGCTCATGCCAACAGAAGTCATTGCGGCAGCAATACCGAGTAAAGTTTGCACTTGTGGACCTGTTTGACAAAGTGACAGTTGTTTCTAACTCAAATATTTAATTAGAAATTATTTTGCAACTATTTCATTCACAGTTTCTTAAATGTGAAGCAGTGAAAAGTGTAAGTTTGGCGAGTATCATGCAAATTACATGATTTGCTGAAGTTAAAGTTTGTTAGAGCACAGACGTCAGACATGAAAACAGATTTTTCTTAGGATAAAATCTTTCAAAAATGCTTCTATGCTGGGCAGAAAGGCAGAGCAAAATTTCTATAATAATGTGAAATGCTCATTTCTTGTCTATTGCTCAGTATTATACTTTTTAAAATTGCACTTATTTTTCATGCATACATCATGCACTGAGTTGTCAGGTGGCACATGACCACTGATCTTGTGAAGAAACACGGAAGATGAGTGGTATACCTACAGAAATCACATGCTGAGTTTTACAATGTCACCACGTGTGTGTGTGTTCCCAATGTGTTGTTGTAAATATTCACCAATGCACATTATCAGGTTAGTTTAATGGCCGGTGTTTGATCCCACCACCCACACAAGTGGACAGCTTTTGTCACGCTGACTGCTTGACACGTCATCACAAAACAATAATTGCTCACTGCAATTGAAGTGGTTAATGGTATGTAGGTAAAATTTATTTATAAATCAAATTTAAAACGCTGCTTTCACTGACCAAAGTGCTGTACAAAGTATGCATACCTACAGTATATATGCACATAAGCATGTAATTACAGTGTATCACAAAAGTGAGTACACCCCTCACATTTCTGCAGATATTTAAGTATATCTTTTCATGGGACAACACTGACAAAATGACACTTTGACACAATAAAAGGTAGTCTGTGTGCAGCTTATATAACAGTGTAAATTTATTCTTCCCTCAAAATAGCTCAATATACAGCCATTAATGTCTAAACCAGCAGCAACAAAAGTGATTACACCCCTTAGTGAAATTTCCTGAAGTGTCAATATTTTGTGTGGCCGCCATTATT
This sequence comes from Archocentrus centrarchus, assembly GCF_007364275.1. Taxonomy (NCBI): domain Eukaryota; kingdom Metazoa; phylum Chordata; class Actinopteri; order Cichliformes; family Cichlidae; genus Archocentrus; species Archocentrus centrarchus. The sequence goes on from NC_044348.1 coordinate 22,219,576, forward strand.
TTCCAGAACTGCCTTAACTCTCCTGGGCATTGAGTTTACCAGAGCTTCACAGGTTGCCACTGGAATGCTTTTTCACTCCTCCATGAGGACATCACGGAGCTGGCAGATATTCGAGACTTTGCGCTCCTCCACCTTCCGCTTGAGGATGCCCCAAAGATGTTCTATTGGGTTTAGGTCTGGAGACATACTTGGCCAGTCCATCACCTTTACCCTTAGCCTCTTCAATAAAGCAGTGGTTGTCTTAGAGGTGTGTTTGGGGTCATTATCATGCTGGAACACTGCCCTGCAACCCAGTTTCCGAAAGAAGGGGATCATGCTCTGCTTCATTATTTTCCCTCAATGAAATGTAACTCCCCAACACCTGCTGCACTCATGCAGCCCCAGACCATGGCATTCCCACCACCATGCTTGACTTGTAGGCATGACACACTTATCTTTGTACTCCTCACCTGATCGCTGCCACACATGCTTGAGACCATCTGAACCAAACAAATTAATCTTCGTCTCATCACACCATAGGACATGGTTCCAGTAATCCATGTCCTTTGTTGACATATCTTCAGCAAACTGTTTGCTGGCTTTCTTGTGTACAGACTTAAGAAGAGGCTTCCTTCTGGGGTGACAGCCATGCAGACCAATTTGATGTAGTGTGCGGCGTATGGTCTGAGCACTGACAGGCTGACGCCCACCTCTTCAATCTCTGCAGCAATGCTGACAGCACTCCTGCGTCTATCTTTCAGAGACAGCATTTGGATGTGACACTGAGCATGTGCACTCAGCTTCTTTGGATGACCAACGCGACGAGGTCTGCTCTGAGTGGACCCTGCTCTTTTAAAATGCTGGATGATCTTGGCCACTGTGCTGCAGCTCAGTTTCAGGGTGTTGGCAATCTTCTTGTTTGGCCATCTTCATGTAGTGCAACAATTCGTCTTTTAAGATCCTCAGAGAGTTCTTTGCCATGAGGTGCCATGTTGGAACTTTCAGTGACCAGTATGAGAGAGTGTGAGAGCTGTACTACAAAATTGAACACACCTGCTCCCTATGCACACCTGAGACCTAGTAACACTAACAAGTCACATGACATTTTGGAGGGGAAATGACAAGCAATGCTCAATTTAGACATTAACGGTGTAGTCTCTTAGGGGTGTATTCACTTTTGTTGCTGCTGGTTTAGACATTAATGGCTGTATATTGAGTTATTTTGAGGAAAGAATAAATTTACACTGTTATATAAGCTGCACACAGACTACTTTTCATTGTGTTAAAGTGTCATTTTGTCAGTGTTGTCCCATGAAAAGATATACTTAAATATCTGCAGAAATGTGAGGGGTGTACTCACTTTTGTGATACAGTGTACATTAATATGTAAAAAGTGAACACATACAATGCAATACAGAATTAAGAAGCTTTTAACAATAAGTAGTTACATAATGACAACAAAAACCAAAGGACAGCAGGGACAAACAGAGTTACAGATATAACAACAAATGAGAGGTTAGTGGGTTGGAAAGGTCAGAGAGTAAAGGGGAGTTTTGAGCCTAGATTTAAAAGCAGATATGGAAGGTGCTCTTTTTATATCAAGTGATAGCTGATTTCACAATTGTTGGACACCAACTGCAAAGGCTCTGTTACCTTTTTTTTGCTTGAGACGTGGCCTTGGGACATGCAAGAGATCTTTACCAGTGGATCTGAGAGAGACTTGAAGGTGGATGTAAACAAATAAGACTGGTAATATAAGCTGGTGCCTGCCCATTAAGTACCTTAAAAACAGTAAAATCTTAAACTGAACCCTAAAATGGACAGAAAACCAATGCAGAGAGGCCAGGATTGGAATGATGTGCTCATTTTTTTTTTTTTTTGTCGCGGTCAGCAAATCTGGCTGCTGAATTCTGCACTATCTGCAAACATATTAAATAAGACAGGGGGAGACCCAGGTATAGGGAGTTACAATAATACAGATGTGAGGTGATGAAGGCTTGGATGGCTTTTTCCAGATCATGAAAAGACAAAAAAAAAAAATATGTAAGTTTGGTTCTTAACTGGTAATGGCTCTTTTTGACAACAGAAAAAAAATTGTTTGTCAAAGCAAAGCTCTGAGTCAAACATAAGACCTAGGTCTTTTGCATGAAATTTTAAATAGGTGATGACCTAAATTGCCAGCAACAGCACTTCTAGATCTGGATGGAGCAAAGATGATAACCTTACTTTTATCACTGTTTAACTGGAGAAAGTTATTAGTCATCCAACCTTTAACATCTTAAATGGATGCTGTAGGGACTCCTGAGATTCTAGTGGAAGATCTTTGCTGTAAGCAGTAAGTCATCAGCGTAAAAATTAAAGTAGATACCCTGCTTCTCGCCCTTTGACAGCTGGGATAGGCTCCAGCACCCTCGCAACCCTGAACAAGATAAGTGAAAGTGGATGGATGGATGGATGGATGGATGGATGGATGGATGGATGGATGGATGGATGGATGGATGGATGGATGGATGGATGGATGGATTGATTGATTGATTGATTATGTCCCCTAATAATATTACCAAGAGGGAGCAGATAGAAACAGAAAAGGACTGGGCCTGGGATGGACCCACAAGAAACAGGGGCGGAGGAACAGAAAAACTGGCAGACATAGAGAAAGTCCTTTTGCATGATCCACAGTATGAACAGCACTAAAGGCCAACAGAATCAGGGCTGCATTATCACCCAAATCTAATATGAGTAACAGGTCATTGGTTGTTTATCGTGTTATAAAAAAGCTCTGACGCCCGACTAAAATTATTCCAGTTTCCCATTTAAGTTCAGGACAGACAGCACTTGCGACATGACCAATTTTTTCCATCACTTTTGAAATGAATTTACATATTTGAATGAATGTTCTTTCTGTGTCAACAACATCTGAAAAACAGTGACAACAAATTCTCCTTTGTTTGTTTTTTTCTCAGTTGCCAGTTTATTGTCACAATCATACTACTCTGTCAGGATGTTTCTGCTATTTAGTTCTGACTATACAGAGATATTCTAACAAACTGGGACAAGGTAACCTACACATCTACTCCGAATTTTTAATTTCTTCTGTCAGTTTTCCCAGATATTTTAAATTCAGATACTTTGGTTGGTGTTGTGTGACTTGCAAGAGTGTGTTGAATATTATTAGAATCAACATTATCTGACTCCAAGTACTACTATGGCATATTTACTGTATAATAGTCATTATTAGTAAAAATAATAACAATAAAAAAAAAATTAAGTACAGCAATGTGGGCTCTTCTTCTTTCAGTTGGTCTTTTTAGGGGTTGCCACAGCAGATCATCTGCCCCCAGCTCGCCCTGGCCCTAACATCCTCTTCTGTCACACCGTCATTGAAATTTCTCAGAGGTCTTCCTTTTTTCTTCCTGCCTAGCAGCTCCATATTCAACATCCTTTGTCTAATGTATCCACTATTTCTCCTCTGCCTATGTCCAAACCATCTCAGCCTTGGCTCTCTAATTTTGTCTCCAAACTGTCTGTTGCTTTGAATGGTTGACCCCAGGTATTTAAACATCTGGCTTCACTACCTCTACTCCTTGCAGATTCACTATTACCATATTGTTACTATAAGATATTCTTATATAGCTTGTGGGGTGGAAGGTTGGTGGTTCGATCCTTAGCTGTTCCAGTCTGCATGCCAAAGTATCCTTGGGCAAGATGCTGAACCCCGAGTTGAGCCAATGTATCCCTCAGAGTGTGAATGTTACATAGAAATCACTTAGATGTTGAAGTGCAGAGAAAAAAAGTGCATTTATGAATGTGTGTAAATGAAGACGTGTTGTATAAAGCACTTTGAGTGCTCAAGTAGAGTAGGAAAGCACTATATAAGAACCAGAAAGAGACAGACAACCATTCACACTCACAGTCACACCTACGGGCAATTTAGAATCTGCAATTAACCTACGTTGTCACTAACAAAAACCCAAGAGGCAAAGCTGGAGGTGGCAGAGCTGAAGATACTCTGATTTTCATTGGGAGTGACTAGAATTAACGGGAGTATAAATTTGTATATTAGAGGGACAGCTCAGGTTGAGTGGTTTGGACATGTGCAGAGAGAACATAGTGGATACATTTCACAAAGGATGCTGAATATGGAACTGCCAGGCAGGAGGAAAAGAGTACGACCTCAGACAAGATTCATGATGTAGTGAAGGAGGACATGCAGAGGGGTTGGTGTGACAGAGGAGGATACTAGGGATAGGTTGAGATGGAGGCAAATGATCTGCTGTGGCGGAGCAGAGGAAAAAGAGGAAGAAGAAGAAGACGCAGTAGTTTGCGATTGCAAAGTCATATGCGAATTTCCTGTTTTTCTTTTTTTTTTGTTCAAGCAAAATTAACGCCCATACAAAGGGGGGCAGCAGTGTCTCCTCGATGTGTGTTTATTCTGCCGGAACCAATCACGGCGAGGAAGAAATGCGTCAGAACACTTTTCGACTGTGGAAATGGCGCTCTGCGTTGTTGGAGCCTGAAGTCTGAGGATCCCTTCGTGCATGTCAGTCAGGTGAATCTCGTAGAGGTCTATCGGTGGGAGAAGTACTTTAAAAAGCAACGGATTATGACAAAGGACGAAAGGAATCGAGAGAATTGTAAAGGAAAACGAACCAATCGTGGCTCTGATAAAGCCGTCAACATCCTCGGACAGGTAGTGTAAACGTTGGTGGCAAAAGCTAGCGGCACACTGCCTCACGTTTTCCAGGTCAGCTCGAAAAGAGTAACGGGGCTAGCTCGGCTCGCTAAATTAGTTTATGCTGAGTAAATCCCCACAAAGGGTCACAATGCGGGCATCACCTGTGGTGGACAGAGACTGACTGTGTCGTGGTGTTGCCAGAAGCTACACGCTAACTGCACTGCCTGGCGTTACGTTTTAAGTGAAGCTAAACCACCCAAAATTACATCAGTCCACCTACATTCTCAGATTCAAGTAAAGACAAGACTGCACGCCTACAACACGGAGTTTGTACTAAGCTGTCACTATGGATAAATGCCACTTGTAGTTATTAGCTGAGAAAAAAAGAACCCCACAAACACACCGTAAGTTAGACGCACACTGATCGGCTAGCACGAAGTTAGCTGCTTTAGCGAAAGTAGCGGTGTACCTCAAGCTAGTTTAGCTAGCCACCCTTACTTTGCGTTTAACTAGTGATTAAAACTCGATGGTTTTAGTTTCAGTCAGCGCTGTAGTTGGGTTGTTGTAGCTCAAACCCGATTCTTTTCATGAAATAACAGTAACTTCCAAATATCCGTGTATGCATTTAGCTAACATCAAGGTTAGCTTTCTTAACTTTAACGGTGAAATCGAATAAACTGTAATCCTGCGTGACCTTGCAAGCTAACTGGGTAACCTGCTAATGTAAGTGAAGAGTGTGGGAAGGCTACTACTTCTTGTCCAGCGCTAGATAACAATTGCATTGTTTCATGTATCTTTAAATATAATCAGCACTGTACATTACTCCGTACCAAAAAGCTTGTTTACATTGCTACGTAGACGCTAAAGAACCAGGCAACCTTAGCCGGGTAACTGTAGTTTATGGATTTATATAATGTCTAAATTTTCATCATTGGTCTGTTATCTGGCTTGTAGAAGTCTGTGAAAGTTAATAATGTATATAGGTGTCACATAGACTTAGCAAATGTTGACACACGTGATCGCTGGATGTTTGCATGTTGAAGCAAACATGTTGCTTTTAAGTCGGGCGTTTTGTTCATGTATAAAATATTTGCCTCCGACTGAGTAATGCGACGCTTTTGATAGAGAAATTGTATTTTGTTTTTAATCGTCATATCTACGTGTCCCGGCTCATGGCATGGCATGTGGCTGCTGGACCTGGAGAGTTGTTGCGCGGGAGTTCACTTGAATCCGCTGTTTTCTTATGTGGCCACAGGGGGCGGTATTGAGTCCAATTATGCAAAGTAAACGTGACACATCAGACTATTGCAGATAATGCTATCTTATTGGACCACTAGTGCAGTGTCAAGGCCAGCGGACAGCCTAAACATAAGCATGCTTGTGTAAGTCATGGCAGTAACATGAAGTAAATATATGAAGCCTTACATTAAGAAAGTTTTAGGAGTAGATTTTACCTGGTCTGGCCCATTTGGGAAAATTGGAGTGTACAGTGTGTAACCCACAAAACAAAATTATCTTGGCATCTCTAGTTTACAGTGCTGCTGTCGTGGACTTGTGAATTTATAATTTTTTTGGGTGTCAGTTATTATGAACGAGGAATTTTTAAAGGCCACTTTAATGGATTGTCTAATCAGTTATTTTAATAGTGCTATACGCCACATCTCATTGTTAGAAGAATTCAGATATGCTAACAGATGTCCAGCCGTATGTCACGTGTTGTTGATTAGAAAGTGAGCCCATTTTCAGCCCAGCTGTCAACAAGTTTGCTGACAGTATGCTTCCTGACAACTGGGGGCAACTGTGCTTTGAAAGAAAGACCTCCTTTGTGCTCATAAACCTGGCCAAGCACATAAATCCCAAAGTGGTTTTATGGATTAGTGAGGGTCCAGCAAGAATGTTTTACAGACTTTAAATTTGATTTGATTTATTGTTTTTTACTTAGTGAGGAAGTATCTTGGCTAAGATAATATTGAAGGGGGAAATAAAGATATTTTTGACCATACGCAGCATTTTAACTGGCTCAGAATGGGCCTTTGGGAGATTACTACACCTACACAAGGAGGTGTAGTAATCTCCTTGTGTAGTTTGTTTCCTTATTTGACAGAAATCTGCGCATTTTATTTCTGACCCTTTTGATGAAGTAATTATTTATCATCTTTGAGTAAACACAACCCCAATTAGCAAAACTGGTTTTGTAATTTTCTTTTTGCCTCTGCTCTTTTTGTGAGGTGTCATATTTGGGCAACACATTGAGTGAAGCATAAACAAATCACTGTTTCTAACATTTTTTTTCCCCTCTGTTTTTGTATATACAGTGAACAATGCATGACCTGACCGCCCAAGTCACCAGCAGCCTGCTGCCTTTCTCAGGAGTGACTGTAGATGCTCTGGGTGGGGATGAGATCACGCTAGACTCTGTTCTTCATGGGAAATTTACTGTTGGTAAGAATATTTCCTCCTCAAGTCTTTTAGTGTTTTTTTGTTTGTTTGTTTTTTAAACCCAATTATTTCCAATGGGAAATAAAGAATTTGAAATGCAATACTATCACCTTCATAGGAAAAAAATGTTAAATTACTTAATAAAGTATTTGTATCAACCAGGTGGGGAAAGAATTAATAATATACACTAATAAATTTGTCAATCAATAAACATTGATTGACAAAGTTATTAGTTACTGTTTATGTTTAGGACTTGCAGTAAATGACCTATGTGACCGCTTTAACAGACTTTCCTGCAGGGTATTTAATGGACTTATGTTTGAAAAGAATTTCAGCATGTTGTTTCAAACAAATACAATAGGTGATGAGTCATAAATGGAAGAACAAGTGGTAACTCATCTTTTCACGCTCACATTCATGAACCACACTTCCACTGCTATCTCAATCAGAACTTCAAGAACTTGTAACACAATAAATTAAAGGCAGACAACAATGCGTTATAGCTGATGGTTTGTTTTTTTTTGTTTGTTTGTTTTTACCCAATGCATTCATACTGACATCCACATGTTTTTTTTGTTTTATTTCTTCCATTCTATTTTGTATCCTTGTTTTTTTTTTTTAAATATATCTTTTTTGCTAATATAATTGTTTCACCATTGAATTCCTTAGTACTGTGGAAATAAGGTGCAGTACCGGGAAAAGGAAAGGGAGGAAGAAAATCACCTCTCAAGACCTAATAGAATTTTAAAAAAATGTTTTTTGTTATTTTTGTATAAATTCTCTGTTTTTTGTCATCACAAGGCTAGGTTTCACATTAAACTGCCCAATACCTGCAGCTTTTAACCCTACCTTTCATTTCCTTGTCTGCATATGAAGGTCGCAGCGGGTTGGCCTGGCTGGCCTGTGGACCCCATTTGGAGGTTGTCCATGCTGTGACAGGAGAACGGCTGTCTGCGTACTGCTTCAGTGGCGGAGGGGAGCACCCACCTAATATCCTTGCTGCCAGAGACTTCAGCTGGCTCAAAAGGTTAGGACGTTGTTTCATTGGTTCATAATCTGTTTTGCTCACTTGGATGTGAGTGTAAACTGTAAAAGTTGGCTAAAAAGCAAATGTCTAATAAAAATGAAAGTTAACGCCTTTGCTGGTTAATTTTTACAGGTCTGGATTGCTGGTTGGTTTAGAAGAAACCGAAGGCAGTGTGCTGTGTCTTTATGACTTGGGACTGTCAAGAGTGGTTAAAGCTGTTGTCATACCAGGCAGAGTGGGTTGACTCTAGTTTTTACTATTTTAAAATTTAGACTCAAATTTATAGAACATTAGTTAACATTTCTATTTACAATACATATAAAATAATTCCAACTACAGTATCAAAGTGTGACAAGTTTCTGATTTTCTTTTCTATATAATCTCTCCCTTATCTAGATCACAGCTATTGAGCCGTTAGTGAGTTATGGCGGAGCGAGCACTTCAACACAACACCTTCACCAGAGTTTGCGCTGGTTCTTTGGAATTGCCGCTATAGTAACAGATCTTGGTCATGTGCTGCTTGTGGACCTCTGTCTCGATGATCTTTCCTGCAGCCAAAGTGAACTGGACGCTTCAGGTGAGAAGTTTTGATGAAGAAGAGTGATGTGTGATGTGTTTTCATGCTTGTATGAATGTCTCTGCTTTGTTTTTGTTGTTTTTTTTTATCCTATTTCACCTTTTCATTATACCATATGTTAGAAACTTCAGGCAAAAATATTCTGGTGCTTGTAGATTTTTAGCAAATTAGTAAATGAATACTTATCTTACTCTTTCTAAAAGTGTCTTCTTTAATATTTATTCTCTATTTACAGACTTGCAGGTAGTAACTAAATCTCCTGCCGAGATCCCCAGGCTAAGAGAAGTCAGCACCAGAGAGGGCAGACATCTTTGTCTCCAGCTGAATGGACCTAGTGGAACTGGAGCCACAGCTCTGCAGTACATCTCCAGGACCAACCAGCTGGCAGTAGGATTTTCCGATGGATACTTACAGCTGTGGAACATGAAGACTTTGAAGAAAGAGTGAGTGCTTATATTTCCTCTGACTTCTATACATAGACTTTGTATAAAAGATGGATGTTGCTTCTGGGTGTTGAAACGTGAAACCAATGTGGGAGTGGCCTAAACTCGCAATGCTCAGCAGTTGTCAACGGCTGTCCAGTTGTATACAAGTATATGAGAAGATGTTCCTCATCTTTTTTGTGCAGTAAACACTTTTCTCATGAGTTTAGAGTCTGAAATGCTAATTTCACTTATTGAATGCAGCTTAATGTTAATTTGTTTTACATTATTGTCCCCACCAAATTCAAAACAGTGGATAAAGTACCATATACTTCATAGTGCTTTATCCCACCTTGTGATTGATATGCTGGTACCCTTTAAGTGTGCAGTGTTCACCGGTTTCTCACTCATATCCATTCCACAGTCGACACAAGAGATTTCAAAACAGTAAAATACTGATGGCAAAAACACTCAGCTTCAGGCTTTATGATGGGACTTTCATGGTGGCTTGTCCATCTTTTATATACAGTCTGTAATTTCATGCTCTATAAATAAGGCTGATATGTGTGGGTTTCATTCATTTTCATTTAAACCCTTACTTCAGAATATGGCCTATACTGCATTTATTACTGTGCTTTTGTTTTTGTTTAAATTCCCAAAATAGACATTGCTGACTAAACACCAACAATAATTCAAACATGAGGAGAGAGTAGAATTAGTGAGACTTGCATATTGTAATTGGCAGCAGTATGTTCACTTGTAAGAGTAGCAGTTTTTTTTTTTTAGTTTTTCTAATATTTATATATATATAAAAAAGGTATTTTTGTTTCTTTGGTTATTGTAGATACCACTCACAGTTAGAGGGTGGCAGGGTCCCCGTACATGCCTTCACCTTCCAGGAGCCAGAGAACGACCCCAGGAACTGCTGCTACCTCTGGGCTGTCCAGTCTTCTCAGGATCTGTAAGCTTTGCCTTTAACTCTGTTTTAGTTTAAACACGAGTATTTGCATTAACCGTGTTTTCAAGTACTGCTTCCACACAAAGTGTGAATATGTGTTTGTGTTTATTTCAAGTTCTTATTTTTTCCTCCACATCCTTTTACTCCCACACAGCGAGGGAGACATGGTCAGCCTGCGCCTGCTTCAGTTGGCCTTCAGTGAAAGAAAATGTCTAACTTCTGGAAAGATCCTCTATGAGGTCTGTCATGCATATAAAAAAAAAAAGTTATTAATTATAAATGTAAATCCTTCACTGGGCAGATCCCAGCACATGCACAGTGTTTTTCCCCCCATACTTATTCTTTTATCTTACGCTCACACAGGGTCTCGAGTACTGTGAGGAACGTTACAGTCAGGATTTAAGTGGCGCTGCTTTCCCTCTTCGGGCACAGGCCACAAACACCCGCCTGCTGAGTTGCCAGACCATCGAGAAATTCAGACCTCATCCTGACAGGGATGACAGCATGAATGAAGGTATTTGAAAGGATTGATCCCTTTTTACAGAGTGTATCTAAACGATTTGTTGTCTGTCCTAATTTCTTCACAAACACTTCAAATCCACCTTTCTTCCATCCTCTGCCCCCCCCATCCTTTCCAGTTGCATCTCCAGACACCAGTGTGTCTATCTTCAGCTGGCAAGTCAAGGCCTATGGCCAGGGAAATCTGTCTACCTATATCGGGGTTTTTGACATCAACCGCTGGTACCACGCCCAAATGCCAGACTCTTTAAGGTACAGTGAAAACTGGTTTAGAAACGTATTCAAGAGTTGAGTTCCTAATTCTAATAAATTATAAAGAAGTTGCCAATTTACATAAATGCATTTCCCTTTATTTCTTCACTTACACATGCGAGCCTTAGTTCAGACTGAATATGCATTGAATATTGACTTTCAAATGCAGTTTTTTCTTTATAATTAAAGAGTTTTGAGTAACTTAAGTACCATTTGAGAACCATTTGCCTTCTGTTTTGTTTTGATTTTTTTTTTTTTTTTTCTTCAAATAGCTGCTTGTTTGAATTTGTACTTGTCTGCTTTTGGCAGAACGGGAGAGTCTCTGCAGACGTGTCCATACCTCGCAGCTTGGTCTCTGGATCCAGTGGTGCAGATGGTTTCTCCACACATCTTCCTAGATGTGGTGGTACATGAGCGCAGCCTGAGCAGGGGCCTTCCCTTCACCTGCCCTCCACCCGAACAGTACTTTAACCCCACCACTTATAACTTTGGTAGGTTTAAATACAGCATATACACCACAGCCTTGACTTGGAAACATAAAAAAAAAAATGTAATCTTATAATATTCTCTAAAATGTGCTAAGAATTTGCTGGGATAGCTGTGCCCAAGTTTCATGTTGAATTATAATGTGACAAATAAGTTTGATTTGCTCTACTTTTTTTCTTTTTTTTTTTCTTCCTTTCTTACATTCTAGATGCTACTTGTTTGCTCAACTCTGGAATTGTTCATTTAACATGTTCTGGGTATCAGAAAGAGGCAAGTTTCTTGTTGTTTCATCTCATCATTGATTCCCCCCACACCACACATGCACACACACACACACTTTAAATATGTAGCCATGAAATGTAAGCTTATCTCAAATCCATAATCATTTCATTATTGTCATTAAAACCAGACCCTCGGTTTTTTGAAGAAAGCTGCTCCTTGTTCCAGTGACATCATCTCCACTAGCTACTCTCACTGCCTTATGTCCGGCCTACTCTCTTCCCGTCTGGGTGACACCCAGGCATCCAGCCTGTCTCAGGTACATGCAGGCTTCTTGGTCTCAGATTCACTTCTCCGCATGAGCCCAAACCCCACAATTCTCTACGCTTCTGTACTTCCTCTTTTACTGTACATTAAAGAAAATCTTTATGTTTTAAGTAAAAGATTAATTCAGATTTTTTTTAAATATTATTTCTACATTGAACTTTGTTTTTCAGGAAGAGCAGCTCGATGCAATCTTGTCAACTGCGGTGGAGACTAGTTCCTTGGGACTGATAACTGGTTGTATTAAGCAGTGGACTGCAGAAGGTACCAATAAAGAAGTTTTTTTTTTGTTTGTTTTGTTCCTCAAACTGCTTGTCATACATTCCAATAATTATTTTTTTCCTTTTCACATTTGTACATTTACATGTTCCATACTTGTATGTTCTACTAAATCTGTGCTAAACTGTAGCCAGCTGTCGTTCTAGAAATGCTTATCCTCGAAATTTTTGTTTTTGTTCAACAGAACAACCAGGGTCTGCATTGAACCTGCGCTACATCCTGGATTGGGCCTGGAACAAAGTAGTTCAGACCAAGGAAGAACTGGATGGCATCTGTATGATTTTAAAAAAATAAAAATACATGCTCTGTTAGAAAATGAATTTGAAAGTTGCTTAAATAATAGTTTAAATAATATTTAACTCAATGTTTCTTCATTTTAGACTTAACATTTATTAAATTAAAGCTTCTCAGCCGATCTTAAAAAAATTTGTGTGCTAATGATAAACTACAGCTGGATGTGTACAAACTTTCTCCATTGTGTTTGATATATTTTAATAGTTTAGATCTCATATGTTTGCATGACCTGTTTGTCCAGTTAAGATTGAGGCTTTATCACCTTTTTGTTAGATAAATGTTTCCCCTGTCTTTTGTCAGTATTTTTAATTTGTGACAGAACTGATATATATACCCCTTATTCAAAATTTCTGTGCTTTTGTTTATGAGTTCATTTAAATATATGTATTTATATGTTCCTCTGTAGGTGCGCCGCTGTTTGACAGCTCATCTAACTTCACAGATCCTCAGACCATGCAGCTGCTGCAGCACACTCAAAGACTGCTGAGTAACCTCAGTGCCATTTTCCACTGTCTGCTCAGTGAAGCTCAGGAGCTCACACAAAAAGGTGCCGTGTCCACACAGATGTATTTGCATGTAGTTTTATGTTTTCCTATGGTGTTGAAACTAGTTAAACCAGCACATCAACACTGAGTGTTTATTGATACAACAATAGAGCGTCACACCCATCTGACTCAAAGAGCTATCATGTGGCATTTTTTTTATTATTTTTGTCTAGCAAATCGGAAGCATTTATGCAGTTTAGCCATTTGTGTATCTTGAATCGTTAGCTCATCTGCTTGAAGGTCCAGTGTCCTCATGGTATTCATCCGCAATTCACAAGAGTTGCTACTCCTCCTGGAGTGTTGGTCAGATTGTTAATGACACTTTCACACACCTATTAGGTGTGAAAGAAAAACAGATCAATCTAGGTGATCACCTAATGAGTCTTCATCCAGGCTGTGCTCAAGGTCAGGGTCATATTTGTTGTTGTTCTTTTATGGGCAAGAATAATTTAGAAATCTGTCTTTATGTTCTCCCTTTGTTGAAAGAAGTAGATCATTCAGTTGTTTAACTGTTGTTTGCTTATGCATGCATGGGCTTGTTGTTTCTTAGCTGTGTTCATGTACATGTAAAAACCACAACTAGTATGGCCTAAGCTCTCAATATTTTACAAATGCTTGCCAATGGGGTTTGCAGAAAAAAGCTTTTAAATGTACTGCCCCTGTTGCCTGGAATAATCTACAGAAGGACCTGAAACTGTCAGAATTGGTTACAATGGGGGATTTTAGGTCCATTTTCAAGGATCTAGAGATTCTTTTGATCAGTATCGCAACTTTTAAAGTTTCTCTTTAATGTTGTGCTACTGCATATGATTCAGATTTTTATGTTTACTTACCTGTGTTGACAATATAAACTCCTAGCGTATTGGTCAAATTTTTGGCAAAACCAGATGAATTTGTCCTGGATGTAACTGTTGGCGCCTTGGTGACTTCTCAGTGGATTTTTGTTCTCATTAGTTTGTGCAATACTGCCAACCAGTAACAACAAAACTTATAACTTCCTTCCCTTACTTCACACTAACCTGTGGATTCTTATGGATCATGAGCTACTGTGTCATTAATATTCTGGTTTTATTTATTTATTTATTTATTTATGTAGGTCTGGTGGGTCTAATGAACAAGAATATGGTGTCCAGTCTCATCTCCAAGTATGCTCAGGTGGTCCTTTGGTTCTGCCGTACTGGCTTACTCCCTGAGGGTTCAGGTAAAGTGATGCTGTCATGAGTAATCTGAGAATTCATCAGAAGAGAGAGCTTTAAAAAGTGACCAATTTGGAAACCTATTGTGATATGCAAAGAAACATTTATTAATAAATAACCTCTGGTTACTTAAACAAACAAGGAACAGTAGGCCATTGAAATTTGCAGTGGCTAGTCCAGTTCTTCTCATTAGTTTATTTGAACTTGCAAAATCATATGTAATGGGTGGGAGAAATTTCCATTGTTGCTATATTCATTTATTTTTCTCTCCTCACTCCTTATACTACTAGATAATGATGCTCTTCAGATTTCCAGGCCTTTCTACACTCACTCAGTCATCAGCAACTATTATACCATACGGAGGGAGGAGCTGACCAGGCTGGCCAAGTGAGTAACAAAAGCAATTCAGGTGTACATGCATTCAAATCTCGGCCAGCTTAAAAATATTTTCAAAAACAAACGCTAACACCTATAAGATGCTTGAAATCAAAATTGCCCATCCCAGGTTTAACGGTTGTCTCACCTTGTTCTTGATTATGATGTCCTTTTGTTGTTTTCTCAGGGGCAAGTGGTGCGCAGACTGCCTGATGATTGACGGTTTAGTTGGCCAGTGTGGTGAACACTTGACAAACCTGTGGAAAAGGGATGAAGGTGGAACAGGACACTACCCACCACCTACACTGCATGTAAGCATTTAAATCTATATTTACATTTTTTTTTTTTAAATCATACAAGTATATCAACTTAGTACATCTTGTAAAGAACATTATCAATTGTGTGTCTCTTATCTGCAGGCCTTGCTTGACATATATCTGCTGGACAACATTGATGAGGCTGCCAAACATGCAATTGTATCCTTCAGCTCGTGCTGTGCATTTACATCAGCATATATCTGTTTTAGCATTACATATATTACTGTTAGATTGTTAGAATTGCTGTTTTTAGTCTAGTAACTTCAGTCTTTTGTATTCAGTTGGCTGTAAATAAAGAAGAGCAATAGTAACACAAAAGACCAGCTTAAACTCTTCCAAAGTTAAAGCATTCATTTTAATTTTAACTTGATTTCTTCTGCTTGTATGAGCCTTGACCTGTAATTCCAGGTGATTTATCTCTTGCTGGATGTCATGTACTCCTTCCCCAATAAGGACGGAGCATCAGTGGAGTCTTTTCCCACAGCTTTTGCAATCCCTATTGGGCTAGTCAAACTGGTACAAGGCCTCTGGCTGCTGGATCATCATGACCATCAGGTAAACGTTAGTGGGCAGTAGTGTGATGTCTGGCGTTTCACTTGTCAGATCAGATGGACTTTCATTTTTATCAAATGCATTAATCTAAACTCCGAGACATGGATGTGTAATCAGGCCTCTTGATGTGACAGATTTTTTTTTTTTTTGTGATTCTTATCCTTCACTAAATTTAATGTTATTTTCTTATTTCCTGTTCAGAGTTCATTTGAGCTGCTTTTGCATCCAGCTGCTTCTCAGTTTCACTTTGAGTGGCAGCATGAACGCGTCCTGCAAGCACTGATGTGCCAGGGCCAACAGTCAGTGGCCCTACGATACTTCCATGTCACAAAGCCCGCGATTTCCACCACATCCCAGGCCAAACTTAGCCTGTCTGTCCTGCTTCACAACAGGTAATTTTAATGTATTAATATATTTATTTATTTAATGTAATGGCAAGTATGCAAGCACCTCCTCTGATCTTCATTAACCAGCCAGTTTGTCTTGCCCCCCCCCAAAAAAAAGGTGTCTCATAGAGGCGTGGTACCTCCTACGGCAGCACTCAAATCGCCTGAACATGACGGAGCTGCTGGGTTTCCTCTATGAAAACTGCCAGGAGTTAGGCCTCATCAAAGAGCTGCTCAAGCTGCCCCTGGGCCTCAATGAACAGGTAGAGAGATAAGTGAAATCACTGTTTAAGGGTGGTGGTGGTGGTGGGGGTCTCTTCATTTTCTTCAGCATTTTGTAACATATTGTAATTGCTTCATTTTATGAATATTGTCAATCTTTTTTTTTTTTTTTTTAAGTGGCTTTATAAAATTAATGCTTAGCACTGTTGCCTCGCAGCAAGATGGTCCTGGGTTCCAGTCCACCATCTTGCCTTTTTGTGTGGAGTTTGCATGTTCTCCTCGTGTCTGCATGAGTTCTCTCCGGGTACTCCGGCTTCCTGCAGTCAGTGGAGTTAGGTTAACTGGTGATTCTAAATTGCCCATAGGTGTGAATGTGAGTGTGAAAGGTGGTCTGTCTCTGTTTTAGCCCTGCGACAGACTGGCAACCTGTCCAGGGTGTACCGTGCCTCTCGCCTTATGGGGAAAGGCTGGGATAGGCTCCAGTCCCTCTGCGACCCTGAAAAGATTAAATGGAAGAAGATGGATGGATGCTTAAATCCATCATTCTTGGTTTGTGTTTCAGGAATGCTTGGAGAAGTTTCTACAGGGGACAGGGGGTCTGCAGAACAGAGAACTGCTGATGGTTCACTACCTTCAGCAAGCCAACTACATTCCTGCTCTACAACTCAACCACAGCCTCAAAATGAACTTGGTGGTATGTATGACACATAAAATAAGCTAATAAAATGAAAATAGTAAAAATTCTGTGACCATTAGGGTTATATAGATACAAGATATTTATAACAATGTTCTCTTGCTTCTTTCATCCTAGAATGAACGAGACCCAAAGCTTAAAGAACGATCCAACACGAGGAACTCCATACTGGATCAGTATGGCAAGGTTTTGCCCAGAGTTCAGAGGAAACTGGCAATGGAGAGAGCAAAGCCCTACCAACATCCCAACACCATCCGCAGAGAAGGTAATGAGATGTTTCATGGGTTTTTTTAATTTATTGAAATTAATTTATTTATTTTTAGCACTTCACCACAGTGAAACCTTTATCTTGTTTTTTTTTTTTTTTGTTGTTTTTGTTTTGGGGTTTTATTGAGCCTAAAAAGAGGTATTCAGTAAATGTTTTCTTACTGTGTCCCAGTTTCCCGGCCACAGCCACTGTCAACCATTACTAAGCGTACTGCCAGTGAGAAGGTTATGTCCAGGGCTGGGTTTATCAACAATGTCCTGACCAAGATTGAGGAGGTGTGGTTGGGCAATGGAGCCACGCAGTCCTCTCCATCCAAGAGGTGAGCATTAAATACCAAAATTGCATCTGGAGGGTTTTTTTTTCTTTTCGTATTTGAGTTCGTTTATTTTCTTGTTATTACAAATTTTCTCCAATTTATATTTTCCAGCCCCAGGGCAACTGAGGTTCCAAGCTCTAGCCCTAAGTCATCCTCCCTGGCCCTTCCTGAACCATTCCTTGGAACTCCTGTCACCTTGACCTCCAAACGAAAGTCAAGGTACACCTATAAGATCTTCAGTGAAAGTGAATCATACAATATGTATTTGTCTGATCATAAAGGGGGAATGTTGATATTAACTCAGTGTGTTTTGTCCCTCTGGCACAGGGCTGACTTTTTTTTTTTAAAAATGTAATACAGATGTTAATATAGTGTTATTTACACATTAAAATACTTGTTATATATATATATTTTTTTATATCAAATGTTAAGTTATTCTAAGATAGCATCTTAAATTCATCTTTGTATTCCTCCTCCTCCTTCAGTGTGGCCAGGCTGATTGATTTGGTGGTTCATCCTGCCTGTCATACACCTCGGCCTCTTCTCAGCCTTCCCAGACCTCCCAGTGCGTGGGTTTCATCAAAGAGCAAAGCACCTGAACTCAATTTGCTGCAGACACCTCAGGTCGTCAAGGTCAGTAGACCAATGTAGAATTACTGGTTTTGAAGTAATCCAAAAACTTTGTCTTCATATTTTATGTGCTTTTTCATTTTTTCATTTTGTTTACAGTTGTACCCCTGGAGTACCGTTAGCATTTTGTTACTTATATTTTTCATGTGCTTTTGCTATCAGAGAGCCCGGGCCTTGGCTGCTTCTGGCCCAGTCTTCTCAGGCTTCACTCCCCAGTCCATCTTGCGCAGCAGCCTGAGGCCCACACCCATCGCCACTCCTTCTGCCTCACCAGGTCGCTCCGTCACACCTCCTATGCGCAGCAAAGAGAGTCGGATCACCTTTATTGAAGAGGCAGAATCCCCCGAGGTAGAGAAGGGCATTCGATGGACTAATGGGGTAAGAAAAAAGCACGTGGTGGCACATGTGTAACCCTCCCCTGCTCTGTTTATATCAGTATTGCTTTCTGTGAGGTTGCAGCTTATTAGATGATTTTAGTATAATATCTTAAAAAAGTAACTACTTGGCTGATTTGTACTCAGTAGTCTAATAAATAAAATGCATCTTTCAGTCATCTTTGGAACTGTTTTTTGTTTTGTTTTTTTCTCCTGTAGATGGCAGCAGACAGTGAGATTAGTCGGCTGACCAGAAGCTCCGCACTGTCCAAGGCTGCACGTAAGACCTGGTCATCACAGCCTGCTGAAGGGGAAGAAGATGAAGACGAGGAAGGGGAACAACCTCGTATAAAGTTCTTGCCTCCAGAAGGTAGTATTTCCTCTCCACAGCTGAGATGCTCTGAAAGCGAGTCGTCCTCTACCCATGAAGTCACTGCAGAAAAAAAGCAATCAGATGCAATGCAAGCACGTCTTAATTTGAGCCTTGACACCAGCCAGACATCAGTTCGGTCAACGGACAATACTCTAGAGTTTTTTGATGCTCCTCTTTCAGTAGACCATGAAGGAAAGGATGGCTATAGAGCTACAGAGAAAGAAGATGATGGTGATGACAGTGTAGTAACAGTCAATATTAACTACTTGGCTGAAAAAGAAGAACCAGAGGCAACAACTGAGCCAGCAACCTCACCAATAACTGAGCAAACTCTTCCCCTGACATCAGAGGATTTGGAAAAGGAAAAAGATGATATGAGGGAGGACAGAATATCAGAGGATGTGGTGGAAGTTGATCTTGAGCAGGAGGAAAAAACTGCTGTGATGGAAGTTGATCTTGAACTGGAGGCTAAAACTGAGGAAGAAGTTCAGTCTGAAAAAGAGGATGATCAAGATATCAAGTTGAGCACCGAACAAGATGCTGCCCCTGTTGACCAAAATGAGAGCTCTACTTATCATCAAGGTAATTTGCTGTAATTTTATTTGTGCACTTTGTTTTTTCACAACTGATGGTTGAAAACAGGTTGCTTCACACCAGAATTGCACTGCAGTTAAAAATATCATGTGCTGTGCGCTCATGATATTTTCAGATATAAAAGATGCTGAAAACATTGCTTGACAAAATGTGTATTCTATCAGTTGGTAACCAGGAAGCTGAAAGTGCAGACTCTGGCACTGAGGCTGAATCTCGGGATCTCCCAGTGAAAGCTGAGGGCGAGGATCTCCAATCAGAGGCCACTGAGTTGAGCACATACCCTAAACCCCTCGGAGCAGCCGAAACCACAAGTGAACTAGCAGATGATCTGGAACAATCAGAAGGTCCACCTTTTTAAATAATTAATCTGTACTGTAACTGATAAAGTTAGAAGATATTACCATCTTAGATTAGACTGTAAGGATTCATAATACTCAAGATGGTAAAACTGTGAATAAACTTTTCCAAAGAAAAATATGTTTTAAGATATATTAATGATTATGATGTTTTCAACAGATACTGTACAATTAAAAGTACTTAGGTTTCCTGATTTTTGTCATACTGAACAATGAATTTTCATGCTGTTCGACAGCTACATGGAATGATAGTGATTGTTGTGTTTAGAGAAAATAAAGTTGAATAATTTTTTTTTTCTTTCCCCCATCAGATCTGACAGAATTTGTTCAGAGGCATCTGTTTGGTGGCAATCTGTCTCCATTCATTCGCTCCACAATCCACAATGCATCGCAGAACCAGCCTTCCTTCAACAGGTATATACTCTTTGCTTTTTTCAGAACAAATAAACTTTTTGCTGTAGCACATTTTAATTTAAATTAAGAGCCGTTGAAGTTCATTTTTGCTCACAACGCTTAACATGGTACCAGAGGACAATTTCCAGGAGCCCAGAAACATTTGTAGGAACAAAAATTGTTTCATTTAATTAACTACTTAATTATTGTGTTGGTTCCAGTTCCAAAGCAATAGTTTACCCAGGTTTCAACAATTAAAGCATGACTGCTCTAAAGGAGCAGGAATGATCTCAGTTTTAATCTGTTTATGCCACGAGGTTCATATTAAACAAGCTTTCTAGGTCATTTCTCAACCAATCACTGTATTCCAACAAACATGAGTTTGTAGGAGTACAGTACAGAGTTGTATGTACGGTAACTTTATCTTGTTGTTTTCACGAAGTTAAAAATAGTTATTGTTCTCACTCTTTCCCAGTGAGCCATTAGGTAAAGATGAAGAGGAAGCACAGGCCGCTACTGAAGCTCCCCCGGTGTTTACCACCCAAAAATCTGCTGCTTCTGTAACATCCTCAGAGCCAACTGGCACTGATTCTCACTGTGAGGAAAACTGTACACACATGCACATTAACAGTAGTACGGTTAATATTAGTGCTGGTTTACAGTTTTTTTTTGTTTTTTTTTTTTCTGTTTCTGTTTAATATCTTGTAGCTGTTGTGAGCGTCAATGACAGTGAAGACCTTTCTAGCTCAGGGTCTGAAGAGGAGGAAGATGAGGAGGAAGAAGAGGAGGAGTCTGATCAAGAAGAAGAAGAGGAGGAGGAGGAGGATTCTGGTAGCGAGGTGGAGATCATTGAGGAAGTCCCGGGTAATGATAGGCTGCCACCCCTCCAATCCAGTTCAGTGTTTGTACAGCAGGGACACACACACTTCCTGCCAACACAATCGGAGCAAGAGGCTGCTGTGTTCTCTCTGATCACACCTGGTGCAGAGATTAAGGTAACAAATGCAAGCCTGAAGCATTTCATTTATCAAATAGTAGATTTCTGAAAAGTTAATCTGAAGTTATTTTTTTAAAATGCAATCAAGTGTAGATATTTATACGTCTGTGAGCATTTGCTACTTTAAAAAACAAAACAAAAAACACTTTAAATTAATTAATTTTCCCCAAAATACGCATTCTGTGTTTATTTATAGATGGTAGGTGAGGACATGGAGGGTGAAGTGGTGATGGTGAGACTTGGGGCAGATGATGGAATGATGGATCCAGATGAGGATGTAGAGCAAGGATCATCATACATGGAGCTCAAACCCTCTACCACGCTCTTGGTACCTGTGGAGCTTGTAGAAGGACAGCATGGCCTGGTTGATAGCACTCAGCTGGATCTTCCTGAGCTTCAGCAATCTGTTGTGGCAGATGAAACTCAGGGCAATTTCTCCTTGATGTTGGATGTGGAGGAGGATGGCGATAAAGAGGCAGGCGCACTACCTGTAGAGAATAATCTGCAGTCATGTGACCCTTCCATCCAGTCTCAAGTTGTGGATGCTAGTAATGAATTTTTGGTCCAACCTGAGGTTATTCTTTTGAGCAGAGAGGACCAGGATGCTCCTCAGTCTGAAGAAGCCTTACGAGAAGATAATGGAGAAGAGTTGGAGACCGTGGATGGAAATGCTGTAGATGGCCCAAAGGAATCTGAAGTTGATAAACTCCAAGCTGACCTACAGACTGAATATATTGAAGCAAAGCAAGAAGCAGAGGATGCTAAAGAGCAGAAGGATGTAGAGTTGGTAATGCTGGCTGAAGATCATGAATCTGCTGCTCTTTCATTTTTTGAGCCAGCTCCAGTGGGAGAATGTTTAACAGCTGTGGATGACTTGGAATCTGTGGCAAAGACAGAAGCTGCTGATGTAGAAGTGGAAGCGAAGGACAAACAAACATCTGCTGAGGAGCAGGAAGAGCCTGAGGAGAATGGTCCCAGTGCAGAGACAGAGCCTGCTGTGGAGGAAGAGGCGCTTCAGGACCACAAAGCATCCATGGAGGCAGAAAAGGATAACAGTGAAGATGTTAAGACAGAGAAGGAACAGATGGGTAAGGGAAGACCAAGTAGATCTGGAAAGCAGGTTTTGAGCTCAAACAGCGAGCCAGATGAAGAGCTTGTACCAGAGCCTCTTTTGTCTCAGAGGAAGAAGACTCCTTCCATTCCAACAAGGAGGATGACGAGAGGGAGGATGGTTACTTTTGTCTCTCCTCTATCAGAGGAAGCAAATGAGCCAGAGGAGGATGTGAAAATGGAGGATACTAAAACAAGCACTTTGGTCTCTACCTCACCGAGTCGTACACCTAGAAAAAGTAAACAGGTCAAAGAAACCAAAGTCCCAGCCAGCACACCTCGAAGAAGTACCCGCAAAACACAACCAGACCCTCTTAAAGAAGAGGATGGAGAGGTTGAGGTCATGGATAACAATACCTCAGTTGCATTAACCTCCAAGGCAACTTCTCCTGCCAGACGTTCCCAGAGGGTCACTGCAACAAGGACCAGCCAAAGGACTCAAAGTGGCAGTGAGAAGGTGTCTACAGCCACAGAGGTTGAAATGAAACATGAGGAGGACAAAGTGGAGGAAGTTAAAGTTGTAAAAGCAAGTCAACAAACAAACTCGAAGACTCCAACCCCATCCAAACACACAACCTCTCACATAAAGACTCCGAGGAGGTCCAGCCGAAGGGTAACAAGTAGCATTGAGGTGGTGGAAGCACCGCTTGAGATCTTGAAAGAAGAAAGCGAACAGGATGAGGTCTTTGACTCTCCTGTAAGACGCAGCTCCAGAAGGACAAAGACAGAACTATCAGAGACGCTGCCCGCAGTTCTGGAGAAAGAAGACAAAAACCAGCAATTTCCCAGCTCTGCCCGGACATCTCGACATTCAAGCCGCATTAGCCTAAATGTATTTCCACAAGTAAGAATTCAGAAAGCTTTGTTTTTCAAAATTACCGATAAGCTGAAAGTCCTTGTAGATGATACTTATTTAACAGAGGACTACAAAGCTGCACAGATTATGTTCATCTGATGTTTGCAGATGTTAAGCTACTTATGTGTGATCTTAATATTTGAAGCTTATTTCATAAAATGCTTTTGTTTTCACTTTTTGATTTTCACCTCTAGTTGTCATGCATGCCTTTTTATATATTGTTTTTTCATATTACATGTTGCAAACCCAATCCACCCATCTTTCATTTTTGACATTTAACACTTCCAGGTGAAACTGGTTCCTGTGTCACTTCCTCAGAGTGCAAAAAAGATGAAAGAAGAGACAGCTTCCGAAAACATAACAGAGACTGAAGATTTGCATGAGCCCGAACCAGCCAGAAATGCAAGTCGAACCAACTCCCGTCGCCCCACTAGAAGCAAACTTTGGGACCACCTAGAGGAAGATCTTCCCCTCTTGGACTCACCGTTGGAGGTGAACTCCGAGACTGTTGCAGATGCCCTTATCAAAAGACTTCAGGATGAGGAAGAGAAGCAGGAAGGTATGCACCATTTAACCTAAAAATACCACTGTGTAGGAAAAAAGAGCCATGGACGTGAAGCTGGATATAGCACTTAGCTCAAGTCAATGAAGAGTACAAAGAGACTGAATTTATTCTACCCCATGCTTCTTTAAATTGTATTCAGATTTCAAAATATTTCGATTTAAAAGTGTAATCTCTTAAACAGATGATGCGGCTGTTAAGAAGGTGGTGAGAACCAGCAAGAAGAGTAAAAAGTCATCAGTGCAGCAAGTTCACTCTCCTGTGAAAGACGGGCTGCTTCCAGACCCTGAAGATGAAGATCCCAGTCCAGGCGAACATTCATTCATCTATTCCCCCTCACGAAGACGAACGAGAGGTGAGCTGAGCATCAGTTCATTCCTGTTTATTTATCCATCTGTCCATGAATGGTTTTAACCCGGTGTTGTGTCTGTGTGTCAGCCCAAAGAACAGATCCTTCTGAACACAGTGAAGCACCCGTCACCCGCAGCAGAGTCAAAGCTCAGGTACAAACTTCTGCTTATTACACTGAGTGCTACACTTTGTGTAGAAGAAACTTCTATCCTAAAGATAACAAGTCTTAATTTTTTTTCTCCCTGAATTTGGTCATTTGGTTTTTATATACTGATTTGTCTGTGGTGGTGTAGTAGTTGTTCTATCTTTTGTGAGCCTTTGAAACAGGATGTTTGACACAGTACACATAAGAACTTAATCCACTGTTGTGCAAAGACAGAAGCTAGATCTCTAAGGGTTATATAAGAGGTAATCACATTCACTTTGATGTAAATGAAAGATCTTTTGAAGATGACATTTGCATTCAACATGCCATTTTCTTTTCTTTTTTCCAGGATGAAATTTCTTCAGAAGATAATCTAGAGGTCGACAAAGATGCAGGCACTTCTAAATCCAGAAAAACAAGCAAGCGAACAGCCAAGTAAGAATTTCCCCAAAACAACATCCTACACCAAAGCCACTTTAATGAACTGCTGATCCACACAGAAGCAAAATACAGCATCCTAAAATGAAAACAAACTCCCCAAAAATCAATAAAATCTGAAGCTTTAACAGGGGGCACATGAAAGGAGGCGCACCCTCACTTTCCATTAATAAATCATGCTTTATATACTAAGTGGCAAAAATGAACAGAGCAAGTGTCAGCTGTGTTTCAGTTGAGTGTCTGATCCTGTGGATAAATTCAGACTCTACCGTCCTGCAGTTTGCAGTGGTAGTCCTTGTTCTGCTCTGCAGCTTTAGTGAGCTGCCAGCGTAGTGACACCCAAACCAGCTGCAGCTTCTGGTTAGAGTGACCACAGAGGAGCTTCAGAGCAGGAGGAGTACTACACAAAGATGGTGGAGTTAATCTTTGCTCTTTTTTTTTTCTTTTTCCTTGTTGTCAGATCCAAAGCTGTTTTGAAGCCGCTTCCAATCGCAGAAGTTGAATTGATCTCACCTCTGCCCAGTCCAGCTGATCCAATCCCACGAGCATCGAAGAGGATTAAAGAGGGAGACGCACCAACCACCAGCAGGAACCTTCGACGTAAACGCGTCTTGGACACGGTTTTGACCAAACGTGTCACTCGGAGGAAGAAACTGTAGGGAGGTTGGTGGTTGTTTTTAACCAGTGAACCTCAGACAGCCACCTGGAGAGCTGAACCAATTCAGTTGTGAGCTGTCAAATAAAAATGTATGCCTAAACTCAAGATGGTTCCATTTCCTCAAATGCCTCGCAGCGCTGCAAAGTCTATATTGACTTCCCTGTAGGGGGGAAGAAAAAAAAAGCAGTGCAGGGAGAAAAATCTATTTTTGGGACAAAGCACACTGGTGGTTAAGTGTGAGAGAGACTATATTTTTGGAGTTTACATGTCCCTCTCTTACTAACTTGATTTGCATCTGTCTGTGGCTATTTTGTGTTGATGTTCTGCTGCTCTCCCCAGCTTGATTCTCTCGATGCAGAATGACACAAGGGAACGCAATCAGTGTGGATTTTTAAAGGCTCCCATTAATAAAACCCATGACTGAAAAGAACTTCCCTCTGATAAAGAGGTTTTATTACATGCTTTTAAAATTTTTGTTGTTTTTTGCTTTTAAAAATTCAAGGCCTGCTGTTTTTTCTATTTAAGAAGAAAAGCAACCAACCCAGTGGAGATACATTTCTACTGATAAATTTGTATATAGTCTTTTTGCTATGTTCCAAATAAAGTTAATAAATACTAAGCAATTATGTTGATTCTGAATTTTTAAGTGTCTCTTGAATGCATTTGGTCGTCTAATCGGACTGCTTATGCCATAGTCTTAAATTAAACTTGATTTGGGAGGTATTCTGTGAAATATAGCACTGTTAGCACATTTGGACTGTTATGGGGATGTTGTATATTGTCCAAAAAAAAAAAAACTTGCACAACGGTTTGCTTATATTAAACTTGATTTTTGGACATGTTAATAGGCTTGATTAAATTCATGGCATCCAACATCTGACACATAGGCTATTTTCTGACGAATGTATGTAGAATGTCTTATTTTTGATGATGGCTCTTTGATAAATATGACAAAGCTTGAATACTTGTGTTGCGTGTTTCAATTCGATTTACCGTCTTTAACGTACTATTTGTAATTACCCTCTGCAAAAGAAGCTCACAACACGGGGGGGTGGAGCATTTTAGCTGTGAAGTGTTTTAAAGTAGAAACAGGACAGCAGCTTTCATTCCTCTGACTAGGAAAAATCAGTTGTTGCCAGGTGGAGTGCATTGAATTTTTTTCTCTCTGTCAACTGATTGCTAGTAAGTGTTACATCCAACTGGGTGTGCAACACCTTCAACCAATGGGGGCCACTTCTAATTGCAAGACTAATGCACAGTTTGCCTGATAGGAGGCAACCAATCGCCATCCAACTTGGGGCTGCAATCAGTTTGGCAAACGTTTGCAAGTCAGTCTGCACTAATGAGAGCAACTTGTCTGCGATGCCTCTGCAACAGGGGATTTAACTCAATTGTTTTCTGGTTTTATTCTTATATAAAAGCAAGTTTACTGGGAACCTATGTCATTTTACAGTTAAATCACCATCCTGCAGCCACTGTCACTGGAGAAATTTCAGTTTCAGTCAGATGTTTCTGTGTATGTAGAAGGCAACAAATTCATGATTTTCATTGATTTATCACACTTTTCACAGTTTGCATGTAATTGCGAGGTTGACCTGTGCATTCACAAAACTGAAAGCAGGCTGACTCTCTTATTGCCATTTTTATGCACCAAGGACACTTTGAAGACGGCAACTAACCGGAAATGATCGATAACTTGGTCCCCCTCTTCAAAAGCAACCATTTCAAAGGCAGTGAGCGCCCAAGTTCATTGCACGTGGCTGCAGTGATTTTGGTTGTCTCCTACCGCTGTTTTCCTAAGTGTGACTGTAGCATTAATGAGCTTTTAACTTTGATACTGCTTTTTAGATCTAGCCCATTTCCTTCCTCAGCACACCATTTGTAAATAAGAATGTATTTTTAATGACATGCCTGGCTGTCTGCACCATCTTGTGGTACAAATCAGTATTACACAGTACAGTACAGCCAATGCTTATTTCATGTTCAGTCTATATCACCTTAACATACATAGAAATTTTGGGCACGCAGTCACAAAGGTGTTTTTTTTTAAACATCCTGCTGATAGCTTTTGCTCATTTTGGTTTTCATTTATTTTTAAACACAACTTGAAAAAAGTATCTTTAAATGCATGAATGAAACGACCACATCACAAACCCTGTTTGTCTGTTTGCACTCTGCAGTCAGCCACCGAAAGGAGCTGCAAGCCTAATAAATAGCAGAGGCCTCAGAAGTTGGGAGTCTATTGAGCTTTAATAACTCGCTTAAAAAGCAAAAAAAAGAATGGTTTTTAGTATTGTTTACACAGGCACTTGCCGCGAGCTGTTGCTGTAAAGTTTGGTCTCACAAAAGGCTTAAATGTTGGTATAAAAGCATGTGTAAGTATCATGTACATGTGACTCCCTCAGGGCTTGTGTGTCTTTTATTATTTATGGTGTTAGATGAGATGAAAGTGAAACCAGCCTTTTCTCTTGTGGTCCACCTCACTGAGAAAGGCTAGGAGAGGGTATTAAAAAAAAAAAAAAAGTATTTTTCCACTCTTTACAAATCATGATCATTACTTTAAGTACTCAGTGGTCCTGCAGTGTTTCCAACTCTACTGTTTTTGTGGGCAATAAGGTTAGCTGTTCAAGTGCCAGTCTCTTTTCGTTTACATTCTTAAACTTGCCTCCACCTTTCAGGCAAACTAATCCATGTTTTCACTTGAAACAGGCTAATGTGTACACCAGTCTCCCTGTTACATGGCCCTGACTGCACTCTATTTCAGTGTGTAACTCGACACAGTACTGCGTTGTTCTGAGTGAGAGAGCTGATCACTCAGTCTGCCCATCTCCTGTGCCAATATCTGCCCGCCACACCATGAGGGCTAAAGTCTCAGACATGCACAGTAAGGACTGTGTCAAAGTGGCTGTCAGAGTCCGACCATTCAACAAGGTCAGTGTGCTGATGTTTCCTAGAATATCTATTATTTTCCTTTTGTAAGCTGTTGCCCGTTTCTTACTCAATCTGTCTGTTTTTCTAATGTACATATATGGAATGGTGTGCCCTGATTAACTCTGCCATTTCTTATACATTGCAGTAAATTTAATCTTTAATCTATGGGGCTAGAAGTTTAGTGATTTAAATATGAGTAGACAAATACTGCATGGCTGCATAAATAACATTAGAAACAGGAAAAACAGCACTATGGATTATTAGAATGCAACAAAGTGATCAGTTCTGTCTGATTTATTTTTCTTTGCAATAGTTCAACTATAATTTCCTTTTCCTCACTTAGTAAGCCATAATTTACAAATACACCAGTCAAGCATGACATTATGACCACCTGCCTAATATTATGTTGGTCCCTGTTTTGCTGCCAAAACAGCAAAGACCCCTCAAGGCATGGACTCCACTAGATGCCTGAAGGTATGCTGTGGTATCTAGCACCAAGATGCTAGCAAAAAAATCCT
The DNA here is from genome assembly GCF_007364275.1 of Archocentrus centrarchus. Classification (NCBI taxonomy): domain Eukaryota; kingdom Metazoa; phylum Chordata; class Actinopteri; order Cichliformes; family Cichlidae; genus Archocentrus; species Archocentrus centrarchus. Next base: position 22,248,183 of record NC_044348.1, read on the forward strand.
TAAAGTCCTGTAAGTTGCGAGGTGGGACCTCCTTGGATCGGACTTGTTTGTCCAGCACATCCCACAGATGCTCGATTAGATTGAGATTTGGGTAATTTGGAGGCAAAGTCAACACCTCAAACTCATGCTTCTCAAACCATTCCTGAAGTATTTTTGCTTTGTGGCAGGGCGCAGTATCCTGCTGAAATAAGCCATAGCAACAGGAAATACGGTTTCTGTTAGGTTCGGACCACCGTTAAAAAACAGTTACATGTTTATCTATTCTAACAGTTTCCATGAAAGGGTGTATGTGGTCTGCAACAGTGCTTACTTAGGCGGTACATGCCAAAGTAACATCCACATGGATGGCAGAACTCAAGGTTTCTCAGCAGAACATCGCCCAAAGCATCACGCTGCCTCTGTTCCCATAGTGCCAGGTTCATATGACTGTTTGTAAATTAGATTTGGGGGTTGAGCCGACCCTTTAAATTCTTATTTATGTTGTGTGCAGATAAACTTTCCTGTGTAGGCAGATAAAAGCACAAAAGTTGCTTTACTTCAGAAAACTAAAAATATTTTTTAAAGGAATGGGAACCTCCCCACTACTTCTTGCACTGACTTATCAGACTGTGTTATTGTATCTCATCCCTCCCCTTCCTCACATTTCCTTGATATCCAAAAAAAATTCAATTGTAAAATCTTTGCTCTCCCGGCTCTTTGTATTCTCTCTCCGTATCTTCTTTCATTTTCTTCCTCCACTCAGAGGGAACGGGATGCAGGCAGCCGCTGTATTATCTCCATGGTGTCGAGCTCCATCACCATCCAGGACCCACGTGATTCCCAGAACCGGCGGTCTTTCTGTTTTGATTATGCCTATTGGTCCCATAGTGGCTTCACAAAGGATCACAGGGGCATCTATGTCCCTGAAGAGCTGGGGGGGCGATACGCTGACCAGGTCAGCTCCAAAGCAAGCTGGGAGAACAGGCATTCACACTGATTACAGACCCTAATGAGCTCAATACTGTACATATAATAAGACAGAATGGATCTGAATGGATATATAGTGGGTTACAAGATGTATAAGTATGTATTTACAGCTCATGACGTATCGTCCATTCCCAGGACAGTGTCTTCCAGGATCTAGGAGAAGGAATACTGGAAAATGCGCTGCAGGTAGCACTCACATTTTGATAGTCTCTATCATGTTATCAAGCTCAGACTCCTAATAATGAATGTTCTAAAATTACATCTGAAGGGTTATAATGCCACATTACTGGCCTATGGTCAGACCGGTTCAGGGAAGAGTTACTCAATGATGGGTTATGGGCCTAACAAAGGTCTGGTTCCTAAACTCTGCGACCGGCTGTTTCAAGCCATCAGAATAAACCAGGAGAACAGACAGTGTCAGGTAAAAAAGAAAGACAAGAGATGGCAAAATGTTAATGATTAGGTGTGTAAATGATCCTAAATGTGTTTGTTCTTCATGTCTCCACAGGTATTTTTCAGTATGCTGGAAATCTATAATGAGCAGGTAATATTTTGAGTAAATCTGTTTCCTCTTTTATATTTCTTTGGATATGATATGTCCTATGATGCTGTTATGTTTATGTATTGCTCCTCTGGTTCTTGCTGCTGTATCATTTCTTTTCCCCTCCTCTGTGTCCAGGTGGTTGACTTGCTGTCTCGGGGGTCTCGGACTCCAGGTGGGCTCAGAGTCAGAGAGGAGCAGCAACGAGGATTCTATGTGGAGGGTCTCCGCACGGTCCCCTGTGAGAGTGCAGCACAGGTAGAGAGATGAATGAAAAAGGATGTTATTTCAAGCTGGATACAAACCAAACACTAGCCAAGGTCTAAGTCTCCTGCTGAGTTTGCAGTCATGTACAGTAATTATTAGAATCTTTAGGGAAATAAATGCTTCGTGATCTTCTCTAAAGAGGGCATCATGAAGCAACATACACCCGGTGGATTTGGCTGGCAATGAGTCAGTGTTCATCAGGGTCAGAAGCTGACATACTCAAAGAGGGCACAGCCATCAACCTGAGTCTCACCAAATTGGACAAGATCAAAGCAAAGTAGGATTTTGTTTTAGAAAAATGTATTTCTAGGTGGAACAGTTGATGGAACAGGGGACCAGGACTCGAACCACTGCTGCCACTCACATGAACGCCAACAGCAGCCGCTCACACATGCTTGTTATCCTCCAGCTCAAACAGGTAAAGAGGGTCTGCTTACACTTTTCAAATATGTTAACATAATTAAAAAAGGACAAACGTATTTTAATTGTTTGGAATCAAAGTT